>NC_134403.1:44996457-45183957 GCF_038048845.1 Mixophyes fleayi | reverse complement strand
AACGCATCAAAGCACATAAAACCCGCAGTTTGAAGAAAGTGAAGTGTTGTATTACAGAGAGAGTGAACAAGATAATGAGCTATTTGTACCAAGACCCTGCTAGACATAATGGTCCATGGGATACCTCATGTGGGGCCCCAACCAAAATAATGTTGGGAATAGGATTGGTGCTCTCTAATTGCTGGTGTGTGATAAGTTTTGCAGGCCCCTCACCCAGTGGACCGTGCTTGAAGTGAAGTAGGCTGGTCTCTTACCGAATGGAAGGGGTAAATATTCAACATTCTGGTTACACCATGTGGTTTGGACTAAACTGCATGCGGTTTAGGAGTTTGTAAACTGCCATACATCAAATGTGATTTGAGTTTTCAGCTTCTAAATGTATTTATTATCCTGTGGTTTGGATCTGTAAGCTGCATCTGGTGGTGGTGGTTTGCAAACCGCAAAAAATAAAAAAATTCCGTAAGTCTTTCAATTAAAGCCACCGTGTCTGATCTGCCTTGCAGTGGAGAGTACTGAACATGACCGGTGGAGGTCCTGGCTACACATGCACATCGGTGGTAGTCAGCATATTGATGATGACTACCCCGACACTACTTACCCCGACGTGGAGAGACCGAAGGGCTCCTTCCCCGACCAGAGTGCGGGACGACTTCTGTGTATTGCGACTAAAAGTGATGGCGATCCCTGAAGAAGGCTGTGCCAGATGATGATGTCACCGATAACCGTAACGCGGTCATCTGTGAAGGGGCTAATACTTACATTACCCCCTTCACAGCACCGATGACTGCGTTGTGGTCTCTCCATGTCGGAGTAAGTAGTGTCGGAATAATGAGTATCATTATTCCGTACCCAACCCATGCACATCGCGAGTCTTCTAAATAGAGTAAATGGTGAAGGTCACGGAGGAGGGACCCCAGTAATGTATTTCTCTTGGGAGTGGAGGGGATTTTTTTAAGTTCTTAAATAAAGTAAAAACCGTTTACTGAAAGAAATTATTTGACTATTAGAAATGACTCTGTCATGTTGTGTGTCACCATTAACAATGTGATTATTATCTAATACAGAAAATCTCATTGAAAAATATGTAGTGATTATCTCTGGTTATGAGTAGATGCATCCTAACAGGTTGTAAATGTAAAATATATCAATGTTCCCCGTTTAACACACATTAGTTGCAACAGCAGCCAGATTGCCATTCATGTTATAACGCATTAGAACAATGACAGGGAGAGAAGTGTTTGCAGCAAGGCTGTATTAATTTATTACAGCAAATTTGTAAATCAGTGCTCAACTCGGTTTGGGAACAAAGTGTTACAGTGATTTTATCTTTGTGGAGTGATCCATATGACGGTTAAAATAAGCGTGTTAATATATCATAGGGGCATATCTAAAAGTCCCACGGCTCTGACACTGCAACTGGGACCAGGTTCATCATTGTTAAGACTCTTATACATAAGTCATATATACATACAGAGCTGCCTTTAGAAATTATAGGACCCACTACAAATTAAACAGACAGGTCCCTCTTCTCCTCTTTGATCTCCCCCCTGGCCTGTTAGATGCAGAGATGTAACATGGGGTATGCTACAAGAACCCCCCCTCCATGTGCCTCATGCCTCTCAGACCTCCACTCATGCCCGTTAGATCTTTCCACATGCCATCATGCCCCTTACATACTCTTCAAACCTCCCACATGCTCCTTACACGCCCATCAGAACTCTACAAATGCCATTTACATGCTCTTCAGACCTCTCTACATGCCCATCAGACATCCCAGCATGCCCCTCAGACCTCCAGATATGCTCCTTAAATGCCCATCAGCCAACTTGATAACAGTCACTCACAGATCCTGGAGGTGATGCTCCTTCAGTGAATATGCAGCAGCTCCCTTATCATTAGTGTGGGCAGGACTGAGGCGGGCACTCCCCTGCTGGGACAACCCACATGTCTTCTCCACAGCCTCTTCCTGTCTCATTAGGGCCCGTTGGCACCGATGACCACGGACGAGAACTGCATCTAAATCACAAACAGTCTGTGAATGAGAAGCAGTTCACAGCCAGGATAATCGGTTGCTGACAGCCCCTCCTTCCCCCCCTCCACTTGATGGCGGCTCCGTACATATGTAATTGTGCAGTTAACAGAAAGAGAAACAGCACATGACATGTAGAGAGAGACACACAGTCATGGCTGTAGGCCTGATTCAGAGTAGAACGCAATTGAAAAAGTTGCATGCATTCATGTGTATGGTTATGGATGTGGTTTTCAGAGTTGAAAATGCTCCCAGGTCTGAATGAGTAGCAGATGCGTCCTCAGACACTTACATTCAACGTGAGAATATGTACTAAAACCTTTTATTTTATAGACAGTATTATGAATACAACTGCTAGGACGCATCATTTGAACTTGAATAACCTAACAAATACATCAACAACATGTTCCCGCATGCGTACAAAAAAAAAAAAATTTTTTTATTTGCTTGAACGCTCTCGGCTAATCTATGGCCGAATGAGTACTTGCGTCTCAATATGCGTCTGCGAATCATCTCTAATTACAAATGACTTGCTAATTTGGGTGCTCATCATCATCATCATCCGCTACTTACACCTGCCCCTGACCACCCGCAAATAAAGTCACTTTTTCAGGTGTATCTACTAGTATGTCCCAGTCTGAATCTGTTCTCAGAAGCTAGATTAGAACAGCCCTTCCCTCTCCCACCACACCTCTTCAGGTGTAAGGAATCATAAGTGCTAAAAAGTCGCAGGTCTGAATAGCCGCAGTTGGGTACATTCAGAGTGCAGAAAAATGCAAAGATGAAATGAACATACGTCCAGGAGCTGGCTGGCAAATTTTAGCCTTTGGGCGAGGCTCGCTTTGGCAGCCTGTTAGGAACATTTTATAAGGAAAAAAATGCAGGCAGCCCAGTGTCCCAGTCCAACATAGCCAACTATGGGAGCGGCTCAGGGGACGGGTACCCCCCTGCACCTCAGTCCAGCCTGCCCCTGCACATGTCTCACCCTGGATCAGGCTCAGTAAGTATATACACATTACAACTGATAACACATATTTAGCATCATGAGTGGTACACCCGAGATCCTGCATTTGGCTTTGGTGTACCATAATATGGGCATGATTTTGTCATTGGCACCACTATGCTATAGATCAGGGTTGTCCAACCCGCGGCCCAAGGACCGCATGCGGCCCAGCACGCCTGTAAATGTGGCCCAGAAGGAGTTTTGGTTGTGATAAGGGGGCAGCACTGTTAATGGAAAAAAAAATCCTGCAAAAAAAAAAAAAAGGAAAGAAAATGCTTACCTTGCGGTCACGTCAGCTGGTACTCCGGCTCCCTCCCTTGTCTCCTCCTCCGTGAGGTGCTCTCAGTAAATGTCCATTGCGGAGCGCAGCACAGATGAGTCACCCGTGCGAGAAGAACAATCAGCAGCACAGAATTGGAGAAAAGAAGAGAAGAGGACAGGAGAACAAGCCGATTAAAAGGTAAGTTAAGGGGGATTTTTTTTATTATTTCAAGGGACGCTGACCAGTGAAAAAAAGTCACCTGGTCCTGGAGCATCATGGACCTTATCTCCCTACTACATACTTCTACGTGTAATACTAATGGGGCATTATATATTATTCTCTTTGGCCCATTATAAGTTATTATCCCTTAACTAACATAGTGATGTAATTAGCAAAACAGGTCACAATTTGGGGTCACAGTGATGTATATGTCAGGTACCGCAGGCCTGGTCAGGGCACCCTGATATACAATGCTTGGCTTAAATGCACTTCATTGATATTGCATCGAAACAATACAAAAAGTGATTATAGTATAATAACTAGAGAGGATTTTTTGAATAGGGCAATTAAAAGGTAAGTATAGGGGGATTTGAAAAAAAAGTGATATATATATATATATATATATATATATATATATATATATATATATGTTAACTATGTTTTCTATGTTTTTTTGGATGATCAGCTATCGTTATTGTTAGTGTATCTTATGTGCGGCCCAAACCAACTCGTTGTCTTCCAATGTGGCCCAGGGAAGCTAAAAGGTTGGACACCCCTGCTATAGATGGATATGTACCTGTTACTAGCAATCACCAAAGAATGAACGTCCACACCATGATACCTGTTACAGGTTAGTTTTTGTTAATGGCCAGAAAATTTCATAAAGTTCATCCAGGAGGTACTGTAGACTAAAATAATAACTGAAACAATACATACACCCTACTACGTTCCAACCTCACAGAAACTAAGTAAATGGATATGTAATATTAAGAACTCACCTGTACCCCAATGTTAGCTATTCTTCAGAATCAGGTGATTGACTCATTATGAGTCCACTATCATAGGATAGACCCTTTAGTCTGAAGGCCAATACATACAGAAGTGTCATACACTGGCAGTGACTTAAAAGAAGGCACTGGACATTCAGAAGAAAGCCAGATCTCTTCTTGTATATAACCAGTGGTGGGATTCAGCCGGTTCTCACCGGTTCGCCAGATACCTAATTCTCTGCGAACCGGTGACTACAGGCTGAGTCCACCCATTTCGTTGGTGGGAGAGCAGACTCCTTGAAAAAAAACAAAAAAAACTGACCAGTCCGCGGCGTGGGCACTTCTCCTCCCTGCTCCGTCCTCACTGCATGTCATGCCCAACATTCAGTGAGGAGCGGTGCATAGAGGAGTCGGCGGCAAGCAAGAAGACCAGAAAACAAGAAGAGAAGAAAAGAGAAGAAAGAATCCGATAGGAAAGGTAAGTGAAGGAACTGAAGCATGACAGAGTGTGAAGGGCGAGCAAAGGCAGCATGACAGAGTGTGAAGGGCGAGCAAAGGCAGCATGACACAGTGTTTTGAGGGGCAAAGGTGGCATGGCACAGTGTTTTGAGGGGCAAAACACATTTTTCTATACTTAAAACCGTTATTAGGGCAGAGAACTGGTTGTTAATTTATTTGAATCCCACCACTGTATATAACCTATGTTAATCAGCTCACTGAAGTTTATAATTTGCTGCCACTGGAATTCACAAATTTAATGCAGTGCCTGTCTGAAAACGTAGGTTTCTCAGAGATAGCCACTTAAGTGTGCAGTGTGCAGTATGTATTATTGTGGCACGCTCTCAATGAAAATGGCTCAAGGTGACTTGGCATTAATCATTTTGAGTGCCACTTTGGTTCAGGCTCCCATGATTTTCAGTTGACTGGTTAACTAGGAATCATGATTTTGGCACCAAAATTGAGGCACCACCAATTCAATACTGTGTCATCGGTGGTATCAATTAGACGCATTCCAAACTGGCAGGGTTCAAAGGATGAGGACAACTAGCCACCTACATGTTAGTGCTGTCATTTCAGAGTTTGTATATGAGGTGCTAGGATGAATGGTGTGCTCTGTCATTTGAGCATCTTTGCTTTAAGTGCATGGTCGGCTGGACCTCCTTGTCTACAAAGTCAAATAGCTGTTGGCTTTGTGTTGACGTCTTTGCTGAGCCATGTATCTGAATGCATTCAAATGAACTGCTCCAAAATTGAGGGATTAAAACATGTAGAAATTATTAACTTTTATTTGGTGTTTTTGCAATTAATACTTGCTATTTAAATTTTCAAATTGACTAGTGATATATAAAATGAAATAAATAATTGATGTCACATGTCACACATAATACAAATTATTTCATAACATCATTGCTATCAAAACAAATTACAGTAAACTATGCAATGCAGCCGGATTTAATGAAGATAATCATTTTGCAATCAGATACAGAACGGGAACGTGTCCAGTACATGCCAAAAATTCCATAACAGAATAATGTAATATGTGTGACACTGATTACCTCATTAAATGAAAATAACATTTACATTTTAATACATAAGTATATAAGCAACAAATCCGTTTTTTATTTATGTGTTCTTGTACGAATAAATGCTGTGAAATAAACATTTTGATAAATTTCTGTTGTTTATATCCCCATGTTATATCTTCTTTTCTTTAAAAGTAAGAAGCTAGGATCAAAAAACAGCTCCTATTTTCCAGACCTTTAGCTCAATTTAAGATGGCCAAAACTGATATACAGAATGGATCATAGAAAAGAACAACTAAATTACACACACACACATGGGAAAATATTTTGTACAAGTTAACCCGTGCATGATACTCATGCATTCTAGTCAAATCAAGCTACTTAAGGTGTTAAAAAGGTTCTTGTCATGCATTTGGGCCTAGCCCAGGCCTCCTCAGGGGAAGAGCATTACTTCCCGACGCAAGCGCCCTTTTTTAACGTGGTTTTGTCCACATGTCACCACCTCATCATTTTTCTCCATCACCTCATCCTTCATCTTCATCGCCACATCCTTCATCAAGCTACTTAAGGTGTTAAAACTCCCCACTGTCACCCCCGGCAACACCACCAACCACTCTCAACTGTCACTTCTCCTTCAAGAAATATATAGGTCAGTGTAGTACTCTGCCCAGCAGGTGGCGCTGCAGCTTGGTTTTTTTTTTTCTCCACACGCCACTAGGCATGTATATAGTAGAAATTTGGACTACAGACTTCCTGTAATCCACTGAGCAGTACTAGTTAGCCTCTTCTCAGATATATATATATATATATATATATATATATATATATATATATATATATATATTTTTAGATATATATATATATATATACATACAGAGTGATCAAAGTGGAGATTTAGAAGTGGTGATATGGAAGATGTGAGCAAAAGGAATATGATAGTTTTGCAATGTAGGCAAAAGGAGAGGAGGTGGTATGGCCCCCAGATATATATATATATATATATATATATATATATATATATATATATAGAAAATATACAGCAATAAACAATTGGCGCAAACAACAGTATTGTATAATGATATTTCAAAAAGAGTCCACGAAAACACCTCTTCCACGTATGGAGGCAGCCTTCCTTATATTGGGTGGTAAATCCAGAGTATATAGATAGGTATAGTGCAGGAATCGGCGCTCAAGGTGTGACAGTATTGGAAAATAAACCAAAGGTCAGTGGAAAATATAAGTCATAAGTAAATGGATCTTTCAAGATTCTGGATAGTCCTCTTGGACCAAGGTTATAAGTCCAGTCTTACGTATATGTAAAAGACAGAAAAACAGAGAAATCAGAGGACTAGTGTGTATATGTGATAGCCCATCACCATAATCACCACACCAGAAGATCAATAAAATAGCTTATCTGCATAGACTGCTCTTATTCAAAGGCAGGAACCGTTTAGCTGTGTAGCAGCTTCCAGAATAATAATATAACCAGCTTCCCCGGTATCACGATGTTTCTCCAGAAGTCTGCATAATCAGCACATCTGTATGTCTGTTCCTCAATCATACACCAGTCACAAAACCTCTCCTCCACTCATCAGATATGGGGAAACAAGATAATGTACCATATGGTGTAGTATTTCAAAACAATGGATATTTAATTTGCAATCATATAGAATGTGCACTCACAATAAATCAATCAAAAACATGCTTATCTGTTATACAGGTTACACTGATTGCTGTAAATCCAGCCCCTCGGGTATACACAGGAACTTCCCACAGTCTCCGCACAGAAAACTTGATGGTTAGATACTCCAGGTAGACTCAGGACAGGGATGCACAGTCAGTGGAAAAGCCTCAACGCATTTCGTCTAAATGACTTCTTCAGGAGGAATGTAGAAGACTTCCTATCTACAGGAGTGTAATTTGTATATGGCGGCGGCCATTTTGTGCATGCGCATTGCGCGGTCGCTACTGCGCATGCGCGACCGAGCCGCGTGTATTCTACTGTGTTTAAAGTGAGTTTTCTCTCACTTTTTTCAGGAATGCCTGAATAAGTTCATAGGGGCACCTAGGGACAGGTGCTCAATGTCAGGAGGGACATAAATAGTGTAGAAAACGGCGATTTGCCGGCGGCCATTTTGTTTTTGGGCAGGCTAAACCCAAAGTTGATATGAACATATCATTTCAATTGTAAGGGGCCATCTTGGTTGAAGGAAAACAGGGTGACATTAGGTGGTTAGATAAAGGTATAGCAGCAATGGAAGTTAATAACATACTGAGTAGTACATAGTAAATAAGCATAATGACAAGCATAGTGACATCATACAATAGTAGAACATAGTAACATAATATAAAAATGTAAAAAATATATATATATATATATATAAAAAAATATAAAAATATTTACAAACAAAGATGAATATATCCTCATGCATAGCCTATGTGGATTAGCATATATAGCAAGGCAAGATTGCATAGACCTGGTGCATCTCCTACCTATATTCTGATACAATATCCTTAATCAGTATAAAATTATGGTAGGGCACCTAGTTAAATGAAATAAAAATAAGAATAAAACAATACACATAAAAGCACAAAAGGAAGCATAATTAACATAAAGAACATAAAGAGCGTAATCATCATAAAAAAATCATAAAAATGGAGCAATCTCATAGCCTTCGTTAAGTCCAGCCGGGGCCAGGGTGTTAAGTTGAAATATCCAGAACATTTCCCTTCTGGATAGTTTGGTTTGGATATCACCACCCCTTGCACCCAGACAGACAATCTCTATTCCCTTAAACGTAAGGTGGGTAGGGTCGGAGTGATGTACACTGATAAAGTGTCTAGAGACTGAATGTGATTCAATCTTATTTTTTATATTACGGATATGCTCTTGTATACGTATTTTCAAAGGTCTTTTGGTTTTGCCTATATACTTTAAGCCACAGCTGCATTCAAGTAGATAGATGACGGAAGTTGTCTGACAGTTCATAAAGTGTTTTATGTTGTATTTCACACTATTATTGTGATTATAGAATACCTTTCTATCAGAATTCGTGTACTTGCATATATTGCAATGGTTACATTTGTTGAAACCTTTGATTTCCAAGAAAGTTTTTCTGACATTGAGGGGTCTCTCTGGTATCATGCTGGGGGCTAGGGTGTCCTTCAGATTTCTGCTTTTACGGAAGACTATATCGGGTTTAGCAGGTAAGATATTCGCTAGTATGGGATCCATCCTCAGAATGTCCCAATGTTTGGATAATGTGGACCTGATCCTGTATTCACAGGCGTTATAGTTAGTAATGAAGGGAACAAACCCCATCTTAGTCTCTCTGTGTTTGTACACCATTAATTCTGACCTCGTTACCCTTTCAGTTTTGGCTAGGGCTTCTGATATGAGTTGTTCTGGATAGCCTCTGTTTATGAAGCATTGTGCATATAGGGAGAGTTGTTCTTTGCATTGTGGTTCATTGCTGCAATTTCGTTTAACTCTGGAGAATTGCGAAAATGGAATATTTGACTTCCATTTTTTAACATGGCCACTTTTAAAGTGCAGGTAACTATTTGTATCTGTCTTAATAAAATTCCAGAACTCAACCTTACTGTCAGAGCCTATTAGTACTAGGTCCAGAAATTCAATATTGATTTTACTACGATTTTCTGTGAATTTCAAATTATAATCGTTATTGCCAATGTATGTTAAAAATGAGTTAATGGAATCATCATCACCTTCCCATACCATGAGAATGTCATCTATATACCTTTTATAGATTTTTATATGTTTGGAAAATGGGTTGGGGTTAAAAATGTGCATTTGTTCCCAACTTCCCATTAAAAGATTAGCAAAACTCGGTGCAAAAATCGTTCCCATAGCGGTTCCGCATACCTGGAGATAAAAGGTATCTAAAAATTTAAAATAATTATGAGTGAGAATAAAATTGATCAATTCACATATAAAATCTTTATGTTCCGAAGACAATTCCGGATCTGGGTCTAAAAATTCTCGGCATGTATTAATTCCTTTAGTGTGTTCTATTGCTGTGTACAGGGATTGCACGTCAATGGTGAGCCATGTATAATTGGGATTCCATTCGAAGTCTTTAAAAATATGCAGCACACTGGTGGTGTCTTTTAGATAGGACTCAAGTTTCGTTACATATTTGCTGAGGAATATGTTGACATATTCAGACGAATGGGATGTGAGGGAGTCTATACCAGCAATAATGGGTCTCCCCGGGGGTTTGTTTAGGGTTTTATGAATTTTAGGGAGGTAATAGAAGATGGGGATGGTAGGGTTTGACATGAGAAGGAACTGATATTCATCTTTCGTAAGTATATGCTTCCGTAGGCCTTTTAACAGTGTGTCTCTCAGGATAGATATGTAATTATTGGTCGGGTCATTCTGTAGTTTAATATATGATGTTTCATCATTTAGGAGTCTCTCAGCCTCCTCGATATAGGCTGATCTATCAAGCAAAACAATTCCTCCCCCTTTATCTGCTTGTTTGATAACAATTTCTTTATTATTTGTTAGAGTATCTACAGCTAATAGCTCTTGTTTGGATAGATTTTGATTTTTGGGGGTAGTATAACTGTTCTGACATAAATCTTTAACAACTAGTTCCTGGAATAAGTCTATGTGGCTGCTTCTTGATTCCAGTGGATAAAATTTTGAAGTTGGTTTGAGACCTGATTTGGATGCGCTCTCATAATTAGTGATTACGGCTGTTTCTTTTCTGGCGAAGTGTCTCTTAAGCGTTAGTTTTCTAGTAAACTTGTTTATATCAATAAACATTTGAAACTTGTTTGGTTTCTTAGTAGGGGCAAAGGAAAGGCCCTTACTTAGTAGTGAAAATTCTGATGTTTTTAGTGGATGTTTAGATAGGTTGAAGATACCATTTTCTTTTAACTTATCATTATCTATATAGATTACTTTCTCCTTATTTTTCTGAATGCCCCCTCATTTTCCTCTTCTTCCGTGTATCTGCGTTTCATTGGTGAGGCTATCTTTATATTCTCTCTCATGTGACTTTTGTTGCCCCCTCTTTCGTGTAACGTTCGGACTGGGGACAAAAAATCATCGCTATCGCTTGCCTCAGCTCTATCTAATGTCATAAATCTGTTTCTAAGCGGTAGTGGTGCTACTAGAGGATATTTCCTAGTTTGTGGGCTAAACCGTGGTCTTCTATGCACATGTTGAACTGTTGTACAGTCCTCTGATTTCTCTGTTTTACTGTCTTTTATATATACGTAAGACTGGACTTATAACCTTGGTCCAAGAGGACTATCCAGAATCTTGAAAGATCCATTTACTTATGACTTATATTTTCCACTGACCTTTGGTTTATTTTCCAATACTGTCACACCTTGAGCGCCGATTCCTGCACTATACCTATCTATATATATATATATATATATCTACTATATAAAAGCCTAGTGGCGTGTGTCTGTGTGGGGAAAAAAAAAAACAACCTGCAGCGCCACCTTTTATCACAGAATTTAATAGTGGAGAAAATTTGGTTAGGTCAACCGTAAAAAAACATTGGGGTATCTTACAGAGAGATCCGATTCTCTCTACAATACTCCCGGATAAACCATTCTTAATCTTTCAGAAAAATCGTAGTTTGAAGGAACTGATAGCTCTAAGTTTACTCCCAAATAATAAAACTACCCAGAGACCTTCTAGTTTTATACCAGATAAGATAGGATCAGTGAAGTGTACTCATTGTAATGTTTGCCAGTACATGAATCCAGCGGTAACCTTTTTTTAAAATTATGATAACAGCAGGAAATTCAGGGTCAAACAACGGATGGATTGTTTAACAACTTCCGTTGTTTATATGTTGGAATGCTCCTGTAAATTAAAGTACGTTGGTAAGACCAAACGCTTTCTAAAATTACGTTTCCAGGAGCATATCTGTAACATTAAAAACGGAGTACAAAGCCATTCAGTTTCTAGACATTTTGCATTAAACCATAATAGGGATCCAAAACATCTTAAAGAATGTGGTAACATCTAAAGCAGCAGTGGTTTATTATATGATAATGGGATATACTAGGGAGATATATATTAGCCCATTGTTTGGTTGGTATCTCCCCCCCCCCTCCTTTTTTCCCCCCTCCCACCCCTCCCCCCCCCCCGACTCCCCATCTCCTCCCCCCTTCTCCCTCCCCCTCCCCCGTACTAGGTTCATTAAGCCATGCAGTGGATTTTTGTAATTAGTGGCAATTTAATAAACCAGGCTATCTAGTTGGTTCTCCTTGGCACTAATATGCGATGATGTGATTTTTAAAACAGGATACAATTTTATATATGGTCCTGTATGAGGTTACTTCAACATGTATATTTTATAGGTGATAGCAGTTTTAAGTAACAATCTAATTAGATATGAGTATTGATGATTAGATATATAGTAGTAAGTGGGTATTATATTTTATAATAATTGAGTAGACTCCGATTAGGATATATCCTTTGTTATAGCCAAGGTAGGCTGGTTTTATATATATCGAGGGATGAGTGATACTGGTAGTTATATCTGGTAAGTTACAACCAGTTTTTAGCCTAGTGGATAAATGGTTATAATGTTGACCTATGATTATTATACATTTATATTGTGCATAATCGTTGGTTTTCAAGGTTTTATGTTACGAGTTTCTGTCTGGCGCTGGATTATATTGTTTGTGATTGTATTCCATAAAGTTACATTTGTGCTGTTAGGATGATAAGGAATATCTTGATACAATACTACTGTTCTATACGGGGCATGTATGTGGCTCCATTCAAAAAGTATGTACACGGAGTCTCTGTATCAATCTGTTTTGTATTTGTATTGTGGGGATTAATAAAATTGTTCTGGCGCATGCGCGGTGATTGGCGGCGTCCGCGCATGCGCCAAGATGGCGTTTGGGCTCTACTTAAAGCCGGTATTTCAGCTGTATATGTATCTGCTACTTTTTGCTCCTGATGAAGTCCTGTTTTATCGGGACGAAACGCGTTGAGCCTATTATATCAGCATCTATCTGCACTCCTTGATGTAAGTGCATATATTTATCTTTTTAATAAAGTGCTA
Source organism: Mixophyes fleayi (assembly GCF_038048845.1). Lineage (NCBI taxonomy): Eukaryota > Metazoa > Chordata > Amphibia > Anura > Limnodynastidae > Mixophyes > Mixophyes fleayi. The sequence goes on along the minus strand of NC_134403.1, from coordinate 45,171,081 downwards.
TTGTATTATTTATACCTCCTTTCTTGTCATTACTGCTGCCAATGACTAAGACTGGGAGAGAGAGAGTACCCAATTGATCCTCTAAAGAAATAATTCCATGCTATTTTGGAGAGACCATCTGGTACGCAGTTTTTACCTTATCTATATGGTTGGAACACACGGGTGTCCTGTATACTACAATTGTCTTTATCCTGGGCGCAGTTGTTTGCTCACGCTAAGGAAGCCCTATAGGTGGTGTATATACTCACAGGTGGTGTGATTGCACATCTTGACAATACTACTCTATGCTGTGTTTTGTTTTCTGCATTGTTCGTTATTTGATCCATTGGGAGGAACAACCTATGAGGAGGATTCTCCCTCTCTGACTAGACGACCTACTAATACCTCATGGTACGCATTATATTACATTTGTTTATACTATACAAGAGATAATACACATTGAGGCGCCCTGCCTGTCTTCTGTTACAGTGTCTCCATTTCCGGACTAACCATCTGGCTACAGGTCATCGTGGCTGCCGCTCATACTTGAGCTTTCTACATATCTGGAACTTTTCTACTTTTGATACTACATTATTGTGACTACGTTGTGGTTGTGAGCGCCATTTTATATCTGTCTGTTGTTTTTTTATATATATATATATATATATATATATATATATATATATATAATATATAAAAGCCTAGTGGCGTGTGTCTGTGTGGGGGAAAAAAAAAAAACAAGCTGCAGCGCCACCTGCTGGGCGGAGTTATACACTGACCGACTACATTCTTAGGGCTAGATTTACTAAGAATCGTGTTTGGTGGCGGTTTGAAACCGCCACTCATCGCCGGCGGTTTAGTGGTTCAAACCGCCGCATTTACTATAGGGCGACTTGAGGCTTCAATTTAAAATGACTGGCGATGTGTGGCGGATTGAAAAAGCTAAACCGCCGGCGGTTTGGATGAAACCGCCACAAAACCGCCACAAAACCGCCAGCCAAAAGACAGGGCAGGACAGTTTTAATACCTGCTTCAGAATGGCTTGATAGCTTAAATATGCTGTTTGAACTATTTTGCCATTCAGAACATTAGAGAAAGTACCATTGACATTTAAATTATGTTGGCAATCATTATTTATTGTTTACGGGACAAAATGAATAAAATATTATCTTATGAGGGAATAAAAAATTTTCAATATATAAAGGAGATAAAATTATTTAATTATTACATTATTTGGACAATATGTCATGACAAATTGTGCAACATAAATAATTATATCCACCATTAACAATCAGTTAATAATATTATATATTCACATTTTCTACAAAATATAATGCTATAACAGTGTCCCTTTAAAAAAAAAATATAAAAAAAAATTATTAAAAAAAATTATTTCATAAATTATTATTACATTTATTTTGTCCCTTTAGCAATAAATAATGATTTTCCAAATGATTAAAATATCAAAGGTGCTTTCTCTTATATTCTGATTGACCAAATATCTGAAACAGCACACTGTTTGAACAATCTCGCTGCTCACAAGCAGCGCTTTCATTTTGGTCTATTGAATGGCGGTTTTCCGGCGGCTTTATAAACCCCCTAATAGTAAATCCGGCTGTTTGTATGTTGAACATTGTTGAAACCGTCATGGCGATGTATACAGAGGCGGGTTTGGAAACATCATTTTTGGCCGTTTGGACGACGGGTTTAGCCTTAGTAAATCCGGCGATGGCTAAACCACCGCCAAATCCGCCGAAAGTCGGCGGGTTTACAAACACGCCTGATAGTAAATCTAGCCCTTAGTGTGTGTGGGGAAAAAAACTCAGAAAGGGCTGAAATTTGGTATACTAAGGTGTTTTTAATTTGTTAATTTAATTTGCTAATTGTTAAAAGTGTTTATAAAGATTTAAAAAAAATATATATATATTTCTTGAAGGAGAAGTGACAGTTGGGAGTGGTTGGTGGTTGCCGGGGGTGACAGTGGGGAGTGGTTGGTGGTTGCCGGGGGTGACATTTGGGAGTGGTTGGTGGTTGCCGGGGGTGACAGTTGGGAGTGGTTGGTGGTTGCCGGGGGTGACAGAGCGAGAGGAGTGTGATACTCAGGACCGCTGAGAGAGATCCCTGTGTCTGGATAGACATCTGGATAGATGTGGCGATAAAGATGAAGGATGAGGTGATGGAGAAAAATTATGAGGTGGTGACATGTGGACAAAACCATGTTAAAAAAGGGCGCTTGCGTCGGGAAGTAACGCTCTTCCCCTGAGGAGGCCTGGGCTATGGCCCAAATGCATGGCAAGAACCTTTTTAACACCTTAAGTAGCTTGATTTGACTAGAATGCATGAGTATCATGCACGGGTTAACTTGTATATATATATATATATATATATATATAGTTATTAAGTGACATTAAATAAGACATATATACTGCCTGCCTGCTTTGACTATTGATCAATATGTTGTCATAGAGAGGAAGGAGTAATAATGACAATGGTGATATTAAGATGGATTTGTTATTAGTAGGGTGAGGGTATATAGAAGTTATCTTTACAATGAGGATGTCCTTATGATGATGGTGGGGATATACAGAGGTTGTCTTTCTGATGATAGTGGGGGCATATAGAGGATGTATGTATGATTCGATAGTGGGGATATAGAGAGGATGTCTTTAAAATGATGATGATGATGATGATGGGGATATAGAGAGGTATCTTACTGATGAGGGTAGAGATATAGAGATGATGTCTTTATGGTGGTGGTGGGGATATAGAGAGGATGTATTTATGATGGTGGTGGAGATATAGAGAGGATGTATTTATGATGATGGTGGAGATATAGAGAGGATGAATTTATGATGATGATGATGATGATGATGATGATGGGGATATAGAGAGGTATCTTACTGATGAGGGTGGAGCTATAGAGATGATGTCTTTTTGGTGGTGGTGGGGATATAGAGAAGATGTCTTTATGATGAGGGTGGAGATATAGAGATGATGTCTTTATGATGAGGGTGGGGATATAGAGAGGATGTATTTATGATGAGCATGGTGATATACAAAGTGTGTATTTTCACTCTGTATTGCTCTCTAATTTTTTCCATTTGCATAGCCGTCATTAAGAGGTCAGTTAGGATTGATGTACATGTTTTTACCCACAAGTTCTAAGATAAGGATCAAATCCTTCACGCTTGTCCTGTGTGAAATTGCTGCTTGTTAATCTCTACCTAGAACACTTTCAGAAGGCTTTTACTGTGTTATCGACAACACACTGAACATTTTTCTTTGCTATAGAACAACAAAGTAAAACATGAGATCTCATGTGGCTAATATCTTATCTTTGTTAACACAAAATAATCACTTTAACCCATAGATGTTGTCGAGTTTAGCACTGTCTGTGTTCCATTATTTATCTGTTTAAAACTTAGAAACCACTGGGGACTGAATTGTGATCAATGCATTCTAGTATTGATTACAAACGCGTTCAAAAGGGCGCACACACAAGGGATATGCTGTGTAATTATTTGCACTTTGTGACTCACAGCTGAAAACTTCTTGCCTAAAGTGCAGATATTGTCTAGGCAATATGTTTCCGAGTTCTGAACCAACACTCATGATCCTGCCGCCCATAAAATCACTGGGAACAAGTGATCACATGTTCCAAATGAAATTATAGTCTGCATTCTCATTACTATTGTACTACTCTGCCAAATGACTGCCTCCACTGGAGGTCATATGAAGCGATCTGAAAAACTCCACTAAGCACTTTGGTTTTATATCCGTGTAACTCGGTGGCCTATCCAGCGCACATCAGTGTGCACACCTCCTTTCTGCACTTGGGAGTAGAGTAAAAGTGCACCTCAATTCTGGAGAGATTTAAAAAATATTAGCACTGTTTAAAAGTGTAATATTACATCCAAGACCTAACTCATATCCCTTTTGTACCACCCTTTTTAATTAAATAAACTTTTCAGTTTTTCCCCAAAAATGCTGCTCAGTTGAGTCTTATATAGGGCTGAAATAAGTCAAGAGAGTGAGTGGACATTAGGACATTTTTTTTTATGAACAGCTGGCAGAGATTGTGGACTCAGTTCGTTAAGGCATGCAAAACGAACGTAAATTGCATGAATTTTTAGAACTCATGTGATTTGGCCATACACGTATCCATATTCAACTAGAAGGGGATCTGAACAAACGTCTTTTGTTGAATACAAGTCTAGGGGCGCTCTGCTCTGACAGACACAATACACTGCAGGATACGGCCAATACATATGTGGAATCTAAAGTCCCAGCAGAATGCACAGGAAAAAAAATACAATTATTGGCGATTGTTAATAATATAGTCATTAATGGAAAAAAAAAAAAGTTTTTTTCCCAATGAAACACATTTTCAGAATGTTATGAATTTACATAAAATGCATTTTTGCAATTGCTCATGATTTCAAGCACATGTTCTAGCATGAAGATATGACCGTCATCAACATCACTCGGCATTTACACCTGCCCTGTAGCTGGTGCAAGTGATACAACAGAAAAACATGCACCTTTGAGATGCCTAATGTTTGAATCTGACATTGCTGCGTGCGCTCAAACTCAGTACACATTTACTGAACATTGACAATGTTTACACACCCAGTCCCTCCCTGTTCCACCCATGAAATTGTAGGTTGTCGTAAGTGTCCTTTGCACTTGAAGAAGAATTGGATGTTCTTGCATTCACTGGCATATAGTCCGCTTCTGGTCAAGTGCAGTGCGATTTCACACAAACAAAGGCATTTACATTCCATAATGAATCAGGCCGTGTTCTATGCTTTAAATGGAACCCATTTGGGGAAGGAGAAACATTTGCAGTCAATATCCAAGTAATGTAATAGACCACACACAATAATATACCACACACAATAATATACCACACACAATAATATACCACACACAATAATTGTCACTGGTCATGGAATGCATTCACCCAGCGCAACTTCAACCATCTATTCTTATCTGCCTGTGCTAACTGCTGCTCCTCCGCAAAGGCAGCCATCGTACTCCATAATCCTATGATCCATGGCAAATTGAGTCGCACAGCAGGTGGAGAAGCCATATTGCACTTTGCAGGTATACGCTCCTCTGAGTAGGTGACACTTTAAGTACCTGTAAAAATTACCCTTGATCATGGGCAAAAGGATAGGTGTGAGAGAGAGTTGGCAAAATGTTCCGGATCTATATATAAGAGTACTCATTATGTTCAACTTTTACATTATCATAAGTGCTCTGCTAAATTTATCATATAGGTAATTATAGCATAGACGTGAGTGGAACTGTTCAGAACATTTTCAGTTTCTGCAAATACCTTTGTTTTGCATCAACTTGAATCAGTCCAAGGTCAGACTCGAAAAAGCTACAGACTGTTTTTGAGCAAAATTGTCTTTTACAAATGTAATTTTTGAACAATAAATAAAAAAAAACCCTGTAAATTAGCAAATGGAGCAAATGTACATTATAAACAACATATTATACCCTTAAAATGCTTTTTTTTTAAATTAGTTTTTTTCATCTGAATCATTAATAACAGATTCATAAAGAAGTATGGTGATAATCATATTATTCTTCCAAAACTGTGATTTGTCCCAAGAATCAATCAGGATTCCTGCTCAACTCAAAACAGGGATAGATTAAATTAAATCATCTACTGCAGTGCTGCAACATGGACAATTACAATAATGTTTCAATAGAATATGTTTGGTTACCATTTTTTCAGAGATTTTAATTAGAATTAATTTGAGGATTTTTTTTTATTTAAAGCTTATTCTCTCTCTCGCTACTTTCATATTATGAACTGTCAATTTTGTTTTAATTTTTAGGTGGATAACCTCTTAAATCTGTTGTTTTTTTCCCCTTCTTTCCAGCCGATAACAGATGCCATTTATCATTATTAGGGATCATGTGACATTATATTTTATTTATGCCGGTTAATAAAAAACAAAATCAAGCCCTGGGGTGTTTCTCACTCATATAAATTTTTAACATTGTTTTTATGACCTGACTATTAACCCTTGTGATGAAATCAATTTGATACTTGACCATGATTGTGAGATTGAGTGTTTCTCATTAATTTTACAGGATTGTTGCAGTCCAGTGGGTAATGTTTAAATTAACTTTGTCTCCTTGGTATCGCTGGGATTTTAATAAGGATTAAAGGAGGAACACATGAATAGTAGATTGCAAGTGTTAATGTAATTAAATCTAGTGTCAAATTGATAACAACCTGTAGGCCACCGGTATTTAAATAATGAAAGCCTCATAATTATTACAATATAGGAGGGTTGTATAAAGAATTGTGAAAGATATTTTTATACGACATCTTTGTGTGACAAAGACAATGTACTTGACACTTGTTAAACTGTTCCTACTAGTTTTCTGCTTCTTTTCTCACTTCTCTGTATTAGTTTATTCAGCAGGTGATTGTACTAAGGGGTAGGACTGTATGAAGTCAACAAAATTCTGTATTCCACATTTCCAGTCAATATTAACGAATCGCAGTGGGAATGAGAATGAGGATGAGGCTGAATAAGAGTCACGTTGGTCTTCAGCCATTATGACATCACATGGGGACTAGACGGAACTATCAGGGTTGCCAACTCTGAAATGAAAAACAAGCAACCGTTTAGTGAAAACAAGCCCAAACAATCCTAAAAAGCCCCCCAAAAAAAGCCCAACTTACAGGGGACTGTCCTTTTCTATAACACTGATTTCTACACTGAGGGCTAGATTTACTAAGCTGCGGGTTTGAAAAAGTGGGGATGTTGCCTATAGCAACCAATCAGATTCTAGCTGTCATTTATTTAGTACCTTCTACAAAATGACAGTTAGAATCTGATTGGTTGCTATAGGCAACATCCCCACTTTTTCAAACCCGCAGCTTAGTAAGTCTAGCCCTGAATCTCCATTTAGAAAAATTTTATAAAACACAAGAGGACACATTTATACACTGATAGGGCAAATGAAAAAGCAAATGCTCTAATTTAGGTCACTGTTATGTCTATCCCACACAGCCCCATGATATAACAGTATAAGCAGTCTTCTGACATGAGCAGCCTACTGAATGGGAGGGGGGTGTTATATAGCAGTGTTACCTGCTATAAGTGCAGCGATAGTGTGTATGTCACAGCACTTATTTCAGTAGGTTGCTGTAGATCCTGTGATTTATTCCATGTCCTCCTCTGACTCCGCCCACCCAAAAAGTGCCACTTCAGTGAGGGAATTCGCTACACAACCCACCCACAGAAAAAAAAACTGAATGCACCAATCACAAAATGGTAACAGAGGGAAAAAAAAACCGATTATGCAGCCTGAGGAGAACGTGTCCAAGCCCAAAAACAAGCTACCCGCGGCAGTGAAAAAAAAACCTCAACTTCACAAAAAAAGAAGCCCAATTCTGCTTGTTATAAGCGGAATTGGCAACTATGGGAACTAGCGAAGCAGAGTGGCTTTTGTTATGCTCTAACCAATCAGAGAAAAGCTGCTCTGGATTGGTTAGTTGCGGCAAGGCTACAAGCCAGTTATTCGTTTCAGGGATCGGAGAGGAGCAGTGCAGTGTTTTATCCTTTGGATTTACAGGAAAAAGAAGAACAAAGATGATCCCCTTGAATTAGGAATTTAACAAAGTGGTGAACATGGGATTGCAGGAGTATATATTTTAATTAAAGGTTTACATCTACAGAGTTTGTGGAGGGGGAGGGGTTTAATTTTATTTTTTAGTATTTTCCTATCTGGTAATACAGGGTCCAGCAAACTTTGTATGCCAGGGCATGTAGTTCTACAATCACCAATATACTCTGTCAGCCATGGGTATGCTGGCACTTGTAGTTCTACAAGCACCAGCATACCCAAGCAATTTATGGCTGCCAGGGCTTGCTGGGATCAGTAGTGCCACATATGAAAATGCTGTTTTCTGACTAAACCTATAACTTATTACAACTGCAAGTATCACTTTAAAGGATTTATCTCATTATGTGCAAGACATACAAACCATTACATAACATTCATGTCAATGTATGAGCAGACCTATCCTCAAGTCATTGAAGTGGCTGATATGTAAAGATGAGGGAAGGTCCGGTGAGATGTTGTGTGGACTTCTCAGTGGAACAGACAGTTTTACAGAGCTCTGACGATACAATGTTCTATCTCTGGTCTTGTTTCGCCATTCCACACTGTATTTGTAAATTTGCACTTGGTTGAATTTACAGTCTATGAATAGAGCTGTGGCGACAGTGGATTCATTTTGCTGTGTGATGTGGTTGTTGTACCACTGGAAACACTAAAGGCCAAGTGCCGCCAGCAAACCTGCGGTTAAATGTAAAGCAAGGTGAATATTTCACATAACAAATGCTAAAATTGTGCTTGTTTATGTCTTTTGAATTGGATGACAAGAATGTTTGGTTTTCAGGTTGTAAATACAGTGACATCTGCTGGATTATGCACTTACAACACTTAAAGATCTGAAGTGCAATTAAGGCCTATTAAATAGGTGTTATCATCTTCTTATTTATATAATTATGTACTAAAGCATTTTATGTTTTTCCCTCTATGAATTTTTGGATAATATACCCCTAGTAGCCTCCCATTAGTTCCATCTTGCAGAAACTCAGTAAGGCAGCAATTCTTCTATTGCTACATTACTGCAATATAGTATTCATGAGAATGCGTCCTAGCAATTAATTCTGGCGCTCTACAGTGCACTAAGTGCGCTACATTGGGGTTCTCTACAGGACTTCCAGCCATTCACAATGGGCCTGATTCATTAAAGATCTTAACTTGAGAAAGTTCTTATTTCAGTCTCCTGGACAAGACCATGTTACAATGCAAGGGGTGCAAATTAGTATTCTGTTTTGCACATAAGTTAAATACTGACTGTTTTTTCATGTAGCACACAAATACTTGATAGCTTATTTGTACACTGAAATTTAAAGTTGATATTTGTGTGCTACTTGAAAAAAACAGTCAGTATTTAACTTATGTGCAAAACAGAATACTAATTTGCACCCCTTGCATTGTAACATGGTTTTGTCCAGGAGACTGAAATAAGAACTTTCTCAAGTTAAGATCCTTAATGAATCAGGCCCTATATGTTTTACTAACAGTTTGCATTGTCACTCACTCATTATTATGTGCTGACAGCTGCCCCTAATAAGCACAATCATAATGGCTGAGGAATATTTTCTTTCTGCCTTTCCATCCAATTCGGTTGCCAAGCAAGGTCATGGGCAATGTGGCCATACAGGTACTGATGGCATTCAATAGACTGCTCTAAGCGTGCTGAGTGGTGAATAGCGTTGGGTACTGAGTATGATGGCTTCCCAGCCCAGCCAAACTTCACCACCAGCTCGCTGGGGGACACCGTGGAGCATAGGAAGGTTAAGTAATCAATTTGAATCTGGATTGTGCTGTTCCAGAGATCTGGTTCTTTGCATTGTAGAAGTGTGTACTTAACCCTAGAAAGGCAATACTATGCTGATCAAACTGGTTTCATTATTTTTATAACTGTGATGTGACTTGTTAATCAGTCACTAGAATGCTCTCTATTGCATATTGGTTACTAGTAGGAATGTGCACCGGCGACTTTTGAGGTCTCGTGTTTTGTGTTTTGGATCCGGATTTTCGTTATTTTTGGGGTTCGGATTTGTCTCGCAAAACACTTGACGAAAGGTCTCGGTTCGGATTTAAGGTTTTGGATTCGGATTTTTTTTGAAAAAAACATAAAAAGTTTAAAAATCAAGTTTTTGGGCTTATTTTCACTCCTACGCTATTATTAACCTCAATAACATTCAATAACAAGCATTTCCACTAATTTACAGTGTATTCTGAACACCTCACAATATAGTTATTAGTCCAAAACGTTGCAACAAGGTATCTTTCTGGACTGCGTAGAGGAGTGGGTCACCACAATATATATTAAAAACCCTGAACTTTTATGATTCGCACCAATAAATGTACCTGGACTGCGTAGAGGAGTGGGTCACCACAATATATATTAAAAACCCTGAACTTTTATGAATCGCACCAATAAATGTACCTGGACTGCGTAGAGGAGTGGGTCACCACAATATATTAAAAACCCTGAACTTTTATGAATCGCACCAATAAATGTACCTGGACTGCGTAGAGGAGTGGGTCACCACAATATATTAAAAACCCTGAACTTTTATGAATCGCACCAATAAATGTACCTGGACTGCGTAGAGGAGTGGGTCACCACAATATATATTAAAAACCCTGAACTTTTATGAATCCCACCAATAAATGTACCTGGACTGCGTAGAGGAGTGGGTCACCACAATATATATAATAAGAAAACCATCAACTTGTTTGATTCGCACCAATAAATGTACCTGGACTGCGTAGAGGAGTGGGTCACCACAATATATTAAAAACCCTGAACTTTTATGAATCGCACCAATAAATGTACCTGGACTGCGTAGAGGAGTGGGTCACCACAATATATATAATAAGAAAACCATCAACTTGTTTGATTCGCACCAATAAATGTACCTGGACTGCGTAGAGGAGTGGGTCACCACAATATATTAAAAACCCTGAACTTTTATGAATCGCACCAATAAATGTACCTGGACTGCCTAGAGGAGTGGGTCACCACAATATATATAATAAGAAAACCATCAACTTGTTTGATTCGCACCAATAAATGTACCTGGACTGCGTAGAGGAGTGGGTCACCACAATATATTAAAAACCCTGAACTTTTATGAATCGCACCAATAAATGTACCTGGACTGCGTAGAGGAGTGGGTCACCACAATATATATAATAAGAAAACCATCAACTTGTTTGATTCGCGCCAATAAATGTACCTGGACTGCGTAGAGGAGTGGGTCACCACAATATATTAAAAACCCTGAACTTTTATGAATCGCACCAATAAATGTACCTGGACTGCGTAGAGGAGTGGGTCACCACAATATATATAATAAGAAAACCATCAACTTGTTTGATTCGCACCAATAAATGTACCTGGACTGCGTAGAGGAGTGGGTCACCACAATATATTAAAAACCCTGAACTTTTATGAATCGCACCAATAAATGTACCTGGACTGCCTAGAGGAGTGGGCACTGGGCACCACAATAAAATATATAAAAAACCTTCAACAGGTCTGCATTACACTACACATACGGCTGCTCCTCCATCCTCTCCATCATATACATGTTGGAGTTTTAGCGTGTGACAACCTCTTGTTTTTGATAATGTCAGTGCATTTTGAATATTTTTCAATTTGCCCCACACCACTGAATGTACTTTCTCTATGATACGCATCTATCTATCTTGACTGCGTAGTGTGGTGGCCCCGGTACACAATTTGGTACCGAGGCCACAATATAATTAAAAAACCCTCCACGTGTCAGAATTCCACCAAACAAGTATCTGGACTGCGTAGTGGGGTGGCCCCGGTACCCAATTTGATACCGGGGCCACAATAAAATAAATACACCCTCCACGTGTCAGAATTCCACCAAACAAGTATCTGGACTGCGTAGTGGGGTGGCCCTGGTACCCAATTTGATACCGGGCCACAATAAAATAAATACACCCTCCACGTGTCAGAATTCCACCAAACAAGTATCTGGACTGCGTAGTGGGGTGGCCCCGGTACCCAATTTGATACCGGGGCCACAATAAAATAAATACACTCTCCACGTGTCAGAATTCAACCAAACAAGTATCTGGACTGCGTAGTGGGGTGGCCCCGGTACCCAATTTGATACCGGGGCCACAATACCTCCTCCAAACATGGTACAGACAATTCGTCATTGAGATCCCATCAAGTATGTTAAAGACAGACAGGGTCCAAGTGTTATTGGTTGACTTTGTAAACCAAAAAACTGTCCCTGTTGCACATAGTCGTGCAATGAAGACTGACTTTTTCATTTAAAGGCACCATCTTTCAAGTGTAGTGTTTGTAAGTCTAAGTCATATTATACTTTTGGTAAAATTGGTTTATTTTGTTCCTCTTTATGGTAACTACTAATAGAATTAAAGTATTAAATAGAAGCGGCAGTTCCTCTTTATGGTAATTAGTAATAGAATTAAAGTATTAAATAGAATTAAAGTATGAAATAGAATTAAAGTATTAAATAGAATTAAAGTATGAAATAGAATTAAAGTATTAAATAGAATTAAAGTATTAAATAGAGTGGTATAGAGTTGTAGTGTGGTATAGATAGAGTGGTCCCCACAATATAATAATAAAACCCTCAACTGGTCTGAATTCCACCAAACAAGTATCTGGACTGCGTAGTGTGGTGGCCCCGGTACACAATTTGGTACCGAGGCCACAATATAATTAAAAAATTGGGCATCAACTGTCACCGTTGTTTAATATCTGATACACCTAAATATGGACTGCACAGTGGAGTGGCCCCGGTAGTAAATTTGGTGCCGGGGCCACAATACCTCCTCCAACTTCCAAGTGTAGTGTTTATAAAGACAGACAGCGTCGAAGTGTTATTAGTTGACTTTCTTAACCCTAAAATTGTCCCTGTTGCAAATATTCGTGCAATGGACAGTTACTTTTTTATTGAAAGACTCAAGCTTTCAAGTGTAGTGTTTATAAAATATAAACAACAATACAGTAGTTTTAGAGCACGTCAATACCTCTTGTTTTAAATTATGACACGGCATTTTACTTTTGGTTTAATTTCTTGAATTTTTTTACATTTGGTTTTACTTTTTGAACATGGCAAACGACTGTTGATTGGTCATATAATGCAAAAAAAAAAGTTCCAAGATGGAATTGTCCTTGGGCCCTCACACCCACCCTTATGTTGTTGAAATAGGACATGCACACTTTAACAAACCAATCATTTCAGCGACAGGGCCTACCAAACAACTTTGGCTGAAATGATTGGTTTGTTTGGGCCCCCACACCAAAAAAGCTATTCATCTCTCCCTGTACAGACTAAACAGGCTCTACTGAGGCAAGATGTCGTCCTCATCCTCAACCTCTGATTCCTCTCCCCCTACAGTGTGTACTTCCTCCTCATCACACATTATCAATTCGTCCCCGCTGGACTCCACAACCACAGGTCCCTCTGTAGTATCTGGAGGGCAGTGCTGTACTTCATTGAGGAATTGATTATTCATTTTTATAAACATCATTTTTTCAACGTTATGAGGAAGCAACCTCCTTCGCCGCTCACTGACCAGGTTCCCCGCTGCACTAAAAACTCTTTCCGAGTACACACTGGAGGGGGGACAACTCAGGTAAAATAGAGCCAGTTTGTACAGGGGCTTCCAAACTGCCTTTTTTTCCTGCCAGTAACAATATGGACTGTCTGACATGTCTACTTGGATGGTGTCAGCAAAGTAATCATCCACAATTTTTTCTATTGTGACAGCATCCAATGCAGCGAGAGTAGACATGTCTGCAATGGTTGGCAGGTCCTTCAGTCCGGACCAGATGTTATCAGCATCCCCGCCAGTGCCTCTTTTGGGAAAACTGAGCTTTTTCCTCGCAGCCATAGATGTGGAAGAAAATGAGGGTGGAGCTGTTGGCATGTAACGGTCCTCTTCAGAGGACAATCTCCTGACCAGCAGGTCTTTGCACCGCTGTAGACTTGTGTCCGCCGGAAACAGAGACACAACATACGCTTTAAACCGAGGATCGAGCATGGTGGCCAGAATGTATTCCTCTGACTTTAAAAGAGTGACCACCCTCGGATCCTGGCAAAGCGTACGAAGGGCTACATCCACAAGAGCTACATGCTTGGTGTAATCGCAATGGCTTACCAGCTCCTCCCTCACTTTCTCCAGCTGCTTCTGCAACAGCCTGATCAGGGGAATGACCTGACTCAAGCTGGCAGTGTCGGAACTGACTTCTCGTGTGGCAAGTTCAAATGGCTGCAGAACCTTGCACAACACGGAAATCAGTCTCCACTGCACTTGACTGAGGCGCATCCCCACTCCTTTGCCTATGTCGTAGGTGGCTGTGTAGGCCTGAATGGCCTTTTGCTGCTCCTCCATCCTCTGCAGCATATAGAGGGTGGAGTTCCAGCGCGTCACAACCTCTTGTTTGAGGTGATGGCAGGGCAGGTTCATGCTTTTTTGATGTGCCTCTAGTCTGCGGTAGGCAGTGGCTGAATGCCGAAAGTGTCCAGCAATTTTGCGTGCCACCGCAAGCATCTCCTGCACACCCCTGTCACTCTTGAGGTAATGCTGCACCACCAAATTAATGGTGTGGGCAAAACATGGGACGTGCTGGAAATTGCCCATATTTAATGCCCGCACAATGTTACTGGCATTGTCTGACACCACAAATCCCCATGAGAGTCTAAGTGGGGTAAGCCACTGGGAGATAATTTCCCTCATTTTCTCTAATATGTTGTCAGCGTTGTGCCTCTTATTAAAGCCTGTAATACACAATGTTGCCTGCCTTTGCATGAGCAGCCATTTTGTAGATGCTGCTACTGATGCAGCTGTTGCTGTTGCTGCAGAAGGGGATGCATCTACCCAGTGGGCTGTCACAGTCATATAGTCCTTCGTTTGCCCAGAACCACTTGTCCACATGTCCGTGGTTAAGTGGACAGTGGGTACAACCGCATTTTTAAGAGCACTGAGGACACTTGATCGTACTTCTCTGTACATTTTTGGTATCGCCTGCCTAGTGAAGTGGAATCTCGAGGGGATTTGGTACCGGGGACACAATACCTCCATCAACCCTCTAAATCCCACTCCACTGATGGCGGACACCGGGCGCACGTCTAACACCAACATTGCAGTTACAGCCGCAGTTATACGCTTTGCAATAGGGTGACTACTATCGTATTTTGTGGTCATGGCAAACGACTGTTGGACGGTCAATTGTTTTGTGAAAGACTTAGCGGTCTTACGACTTCCCCTCTGGGAAGATGACCGACTAACAGCAGCAACAGCAGCAGTGGCAGTAGTAGGCGTACCGCTGCAGGATTCCTCGGATGAATCCCGTATTGAGGAGGACTCAGTCTGGCTGCTGACTTGGGCTGCAGGACTGAATCTGATGGAGATTGTGGAGGAAGTTGACGAGGAGGGTGTTGCTGGTGTGTATCCAACTGGACCACGGGATTTAGGTGTCCCTGTACCGATGAGGGTCCTAGCCCCAGTTCCTGAACTAACCACTGAACTATGAAGGTTATTCAGGTGACGTATAAGGGAGGATGTTCCTAGGTGGGCAAGATCCTTACCCCTGCTTATTTGAGCTTTACATAAGCTACATATGGCCATACATTGGTTGTCTGGATTTGGATAAAAATAACTCCAGACCGAAGAGGTGCATTTTTTGGTCTTCTGACCAGGCATGACGATGGGCTTTTTCATCCCATGGACATCAGCTGTTTCCCCCCCTGGTGCCTCATTTACAATAACCACATCACCATCCTCATCATCAAGTTCCTCCACAGCGCCAGCTACATCATCAATAGCCTCCTCCCGAGCCACCTCTTCCCGTACAGTGATGGGAAGGTCAGGCTTGACAACCACCAACATCTTTGGACTCGCCTTGTGGATTTGTGATAATTTCTCTTTAGAAGGCAGAGTTGTTTGCTGTTTTGTTGCTGACAGCATAACTCTCTTCAATTTTTTGTAGGGGGAGGGAGGAGGAGGAGGGCTAAGATCCGTGGGTGAAGCTGAACCACTAGTCATGAACACGGGCCAGGGCCTAAGCCGTTCCTTGCCACTCCGTGTCGTAAATGGCATATTGGCAACTTTACGTTTCTCCTCAGATGATTTTAAGTTTCTCTTTTTGCTACTTTTTCTTAACTTGGGCTTTTTGGATTTTACATGCCCGGTACTACGAGATTGGGCATCGGGCTTGGAAGACGACGTTGATGGCATTTCATCGTCTATGTCATGACTAGTGGCAGCAGCTTCAGCATTAGGAGGAAGTGGGTCTTGATCTTTCCCTACTTTATCCTCCAAATTTTTGGTCTCCATTATATGTAGCACAAGATACTGCAGAATGTGTGAACTTGGTAATATTGCAGTACCAATGGACTTATACTGCTGTATTGGTTTTGCAAATTTGGTTATAATTATTATATATTTTTTTTTTTTTAAATTTTTTATTTTTTTTTACTTTTTTTTTATTTTTAAAAAAACTTGGGAATAGTGGGGAAATAACTATGCCCTTAGAAGCACAGAGCACAGGACACAGCACCACTGGACTGAACAGGACACGGCACAGGACCCAGCAGCACTACGGAACTCAGCAGGACAGAGCACAGGACACAGCACCACTGGACTGATACTGCAGAATGTGTGAACTTTGTAATATTGCAGTACCAATGGACTTATACTGCTGGATTGGTTTTGCAAATTTGGTTATAATTATTATATTTTTTTTTTTTTTTTTTTACATTTTTTATTTTTTTTTACTTTTTTTTATTTTTTAAAAACTTGGGAATAATGGGGAAATAACTATGCCCTTAGAAGCACAGAGCACAGGACACAGCACCACTGGACTGAACAGGACACGGCACAGGACCCAGCAGCACTACGGACCTCAGCAGGACAGAGCACAGGACACAGCACCACTGGACTGATACTGCAGAATGTGTGAACTTTGTAATATTGCAGTACCAATGGACTTATACTGCTGGATTGGTTTTGCAAATTTGGTTATAATTATTATATATTTATTTATTTTTTTAATTTTTTTTTACTTTTTTTTTATTTTTTAAAAACTTGGGAATAATGGGGAAATAACTATGCCCTTAGAAGCACAGAGCACAGGACACAGCACCACTGGACTGAACAGGACACGGCACAGGACCCAGCAGCACTACGGAACTCAGCAGGACAGAGCACAGGACACAGCACCACTGGACTGATACTGCAGAATGTGTGAACTTTGTAATATTGCAGTACCAATGGACTTATACTGCTGGATTGGTTTTGCAAATTTGGTTATAATTATTATATATATTTTTTTTTTTTTTTACATTTTTTATTTTTTTTTACTTTTTTTTATTTTTTAAAAACTTGGGAATAATGGGGAAATAACTATGCCCTTAGAAGCACAGAGCACAGGACACAGCACCACTGGACTGAACAGGACACGGCACAGGACCCAGCAGCACTACGGACCTCAGCAGGACAGAGCACAGGACACAGCACCACTGGACTGATACTGCAGAATGTGTGAACTTTGTAATATTGCAGTACCAATGGACTTATACTGCTGGATTGGTTTTGCAAATTTGGTTATAATTATTATATATTTATTTATTTTTTTACATTTTTTATTTTTTTTTACTTTTTTTTTATTTTTTAAAAACTTGAGAATAATGGGGAAATAACTATGCCCTTAGAAGCACAGAGCACAGGACACAGCACCACTGGACTGAACAGGACACGGCACAGGACCCAGCAGCACTACGGAACTCAGCAGGACAGAGCACAGGACACAGCACCACTGGACTGATACTGCAGAATGTGTAAACTTTGTAATATTGCAGTACCACTGGACTTTTACTGCTGAATGTGTGAACTTGGTAATATTGCAGTACCAATGGGCTTATACTGCAGGATTGGTTGTGCAAATTTTGTGGTAATTAAAAAAAATTAAAGTAGTTTTTGGTATTTTTTTAAAAAACTTTTTTTTATTTTTTTAAACACAGGGGAATATTGGGGAAATAACTATGCCCTTAGAAGCACAGAGCACAGGACACAGCACCACTGGACTGAACAGGACACGGCACAGGACCCAGCAGCACTACGGACCTCAGCAGGACAGAGCACAGGACACAGCACCACTGGACTGATACTGCAGAATGTGTGAACTTTGTAATATTGCAGTACCAATGGACTTATACTGCTGGATTGGTTTTGCAAATTTGGTTATAATTATTATATATTTATTTATTTTTTTAAATTTTTTATTTTTTTTTACTTTTTTTTTATTTTTTAAAAACTTGGGAATAATGGGGAAATAACTATGCCCTTAGAAGCACAGAGCACAGGACACAGCACCACTGGACTGAACAGGACACGGCACAGGACCCAGCAGCACTACGGAACTCAGCAGGACAGAGCACAGGACACAGCACCACTGGACTGATACTGCAGAATGTGTAAACTTTGTAATATTGCAGTACCACTGGACTTTTACTGCTGAATGTGTGAACTTGGTAATATTGCAGTACCAATGGGCTTATACTGCAGGATTGGTTGTGCAAATTTTGTGGTAATTAAAAAAAATTAAAGTAGTTTTTGGTATTTTTTTAAAAAACTTTTTTTTATTTTTTTAAACACAGGGGAATATTGGGGAAATAACTATGCCCTTAGAAGCACAGAGCACAGGACACAGCACCACTGGACTGAACAGGACACAGCACAGGACCCAGCAGCACCACTGACCTCAGAAGGACAGAGCACAGCACACAGCACCACTGGACTGATACTGCAGAACACAGCACAGCACAGCACAGCACAGCACAGAACTAAACAGCACAGAACTAAACAGCACAGCACAGAACTAAACAGCACAGCACGAGATCTACCAGGACAGAGGACCACCTAACACACCCTCCCTCTACCCTGATCAATGCCCGAGTGAAGATGGCGGCGAGTAGCGGGGAATTTATAGGATCCGAGTATCGCGAGATCCGACAACGGGATTATGAGTCAGAGCCTCAGTTTCACATTTGAATTTGGCGCCAATACCCGGATCTGTCTCGGATCCGACTCGGATCCGCAACGTTCGGGTGGGCTCGGATTTCATAAATCCGAGTGCGCTCATCCCTAGTTACTAGAATGTGCTTTGTATTAGAAAGAGTTTATGAATGCTCTCTGAATTATATCAGTCATTAAAATGTTCTTTGTATTGTATCATTCACTAGCATGCTCTTTGTATTTTAAATTGAACACAGAATGATCCTTATGTCATATAGATGTCTCTAAAATGCTGTCTGTATTGTAAAGAGGTCACTGGAATGCTCTTTGTATTGTATAGAGGTCACTAGAATGCTATTTATGTTGTATATGTCACTCGAATTATCACTGTATTCTAAATTGGTCTTGCTGTGTTTTTAATACTAGAACAGGAAAGTAACCAGCACTAAAGGACAAAATTTATAGGCTCAAGGATAGTAGCCAGGAAGAGAGAAGCCTAGAACCTTGCTTCTATGGTTCATTTAGCTCAGAAAAAAAGTTTATTCCAGCGCTTAAACCTTAAAGCTCTAGTATGGAATTAAAAAGAGTAAATATATTACGTTTTAGTAATGAAAAGCACTAACCCAGGGTTGATAATACCAATGTTTTGGACAATCTTACAGCAATGTTCACTGGTGGTTGTTAGACACAACGAAGCTGAATTCCACGTGCAGTTCGTTAGGTACCAGGATCACAGCATCTTTTTTCGTTATATCATTTGTGTTCCAAAAGGAAAAGAAAGCATACCCAGAGTGTACACTGTGTGCTAATTATAGGCAATATAAAGTCTAAGAGCTATTGCACTCATCAATGTCCGTCGGTATGTGTGATTCCACTCGTGTACAGGAAATATATTCTCAGAGAAAAATATGCATCAAATTTAATTTGATACACAAATTACTTTTATTGTCTAAAACATATTTTTAATCAAGGTATTTCAAAGTATTTTCAGAAAGTATCTCTTTCTGCTTCTTCAGATAAGTGGGGAGGGAGTGAGTAGTGTCAGTATAGATAGAGGATAGTTAAGTATGATTGACACAGTTGATTAGACAAGCTGGTGATGTTTCTTGTGCAAGACTAACTAAGATTTACTAAGCTGCGGGTTTGAAAAAGTGGGGATATTGCCTATAGCAACCAATCAGATTCTAGCTTTCATTTATTTAGTACCTTCTACAAAGTGACAGCTAGAATCTGATTGGTTGCTATAGGCAACATCCCCACTTTTTCAAACCCGCAGCTTAGTAAATCTAGCACTAAATCTCTTTAAAAAAAAAAACCTTTAAAATGTGTGAATGTGCTTTTAATACTGACTAGATGGGGCTATGTGTCATTTCATTATAGCTCTTTCAAGTAACATTTGTTCATGTATTTCATTGGATACAGTGGTTGTTTTGTGTAAATCTACACCCACATTAGACAACCCACACCCACACTGTTTTCCTACATCTATTTTTGATTTCTGCTACAATAGTTTTGGCCACAATGTTGCAGAGTGGGATGCAGCTCTTGGTGGCAATTTAATCTCGGTTCCTAATTAGTTGTGACTTGCCTACTCCCCCGAAATGTCCAGAAGGCTGCCAAATTTCAGGGAGCCTTCCCGGACTCCTGGAAGAGCAGGCACCCTGTTGGATCCGTGCGGTGGCGGGGATTAGTAAATTTGTGGGCCCCACCCCAGCCGTGCAATGCCGCAAATCGAGTCACCACTCCTCCTCCTAAACTTGACCACATGACTTCCCCTTCAGGATCTCCTGGGGAGGGGGAGAGAAACAAAAAGTTGGTAAGTATGTGTGATACTTTGAACTTCCCTCCACTTACCCCATTCTTCATGTTTGGATATTTATCATAAAAGGGAGCTCAAGAATTAAAAAAATACCTAACAACAGTCCAGATTTTTATGGAACAATCCTGCTTCTTGGTACCTTAAGGAGCTTTTATCTATTTTTCTTATACTTTTGTATGTATTCCTGTAGTGCCAAGTGGACACTGTTTTTATTGACCCCTTTATAAGTCATACCGATGAGTGACATTTCAGCTTTTGTCTTTTTACTATCAGCAACTTTGATGACAGTTGGCAAAAATGGTAATAGGAGTTGTAAAATAAGAAAATATATAATGTATTGAAAATGATTTTATGTTAAAAATACTATATGTTGCTTTTAGGATTTGAACCAGAACTGGGGTCTACAACAAGTGTCTAAACAAGCTGGGAGCAGTGTCATCATTTTAAACTATTGGGCAGACTTTATTTAGATGTAACTCCTTGTTCACTGGTTGCATGGTGCACAATAGGGCAATTTATCTTGTCACCTACCTCTGCAACTCCCCTGGGTCAACCACTCGGCTATTGGCTGTTCATGCAAGGTTTTGTGGGTAAATATGGGAACAGGTGCCCCACGTACATGCAGGTATAGTAACATTACACATAATATGGATCATGATGGATGATGGATAAAGAAAAACAGACTCTAATACATAAAGAGCTTGCAGGTTTATTGTGCACTGTATTTCCAGGAGTTGTCTGGCATGACAGCAATTATAAAGACTGCGTCGCACCAGGCAATAGTCTAATGAATCGGGTATTAACTATTCCAGTTATACTTTTCATGAAATAATCACTTCTAGTGGCATTAAGGAGATGACTATAATGGTGGGTGGATAGGCCAAGAACTGCTAGTTACAAGATCACATGACATTATAGGTGATTACCAAATGTAACAAATAGGCCCAGTTGGAATCCCAATTACAATACAAATTAGTAAATATAATAGGTATTTAAAAACAATGGATAAGAATAGACCACATGGAATATGCAGTTAATATAAAATTAACACATGTGCAATTGAGAAAAGGAAACTCTATCTTTCAAGGAATAGAATATGGTCTAAACCTTCATTGAACCCTTTGGGGGTGAAAGTGTTGGGAATGAATCCATTATGAATTGTCTTTTTTGGACTATATTTAGTTTATTACCCCCTCTGGGACCCTGTGTAATCAATGTAATTGCAAAACAGGATAGAAGAGTCTTGTCACTATTGTGTTCAACATGAAAGTGTCTATAAACATATGGTTTAATGGTAATGTGGTGCATCATTCTAGGTATTTGTCAATATCTTGAGGCCATATGGGCATGTAATTAGATATTTAACCAATGTGAAGGAACATGTAATATTGCCCATAATTGTATAATTATGTACAGACCCTGTGCTGTGGGAAGACTTGTTATATAAAGTTTATTTGGTGTATATTTGATAACAGGGGCTACTCTATCATTTTGCGACTAAACTGTAAATATTTTTAGGAAAAGGTAATAAAACTAGGTGTAAAATATGGTCTAGGTGTAGGCAATAGCTGATGATGATGACATGCCAATGCTTGCAAATAATATGTTTACTTTTTTTGTTCTATATCGTACTTGACAACAGTTTAAAGTCTTCAGTTTTAGATATATTCTGTTTTTTAAATAAATTGGGTAGATTTTCATCATCAATTTGCTTTCTGATGGTATTAATTCCTTTAATGTCATATTATTTATCAGCATACCGTTCGATAAGTAATGGGATCCAGACCTTGTCTCTGTGATGAAAACTCCATAACTTTATTACATCTTCCATTCCACTCTCCAGCACAGTGTTTGGTTTCATTAATAAATAGCAGTACATCACATGGTTGATGCCGGGTGCTGACTCTCTCCCACTCCCAGCTCCCACACAGTATCTCAGTCTTTGTTCTCTCTTCAATAATCCGGACTCTCAGGTGGACAGACGTGGATTATATGCACCTACTGTTGGTCTCTCAGAGTGAGCCTCCACATTCATACTGCCCAACAGGTCAGGCTAATAATAACCTGCACTGTTAACAATCTCAAGCTCACCATTTAATATCACTTAGGTTCCGAAGATTCCTTCTCGGAACTCTGACTTACTTTGGAACTCAAGAGTCAGCTACAATCTGCTACTCTTCTCTTGACTATAGTTGAAGGGTAACAGGTATTGTATGTATCTGAAGGTAAGCTCTCTCACACCAAAGGCTAGGAAGGGAACTTTCCCTGAAGCAGTCTATTTTTCCTGGGCACCTGTATTTAAATCAGACCACTTTTATTTAGGCACACACCTGAGACAGTTCACTCATTCATCATGGGCTGTCACCTTCACCAAGGGTAGGAGAAATGGCAATTGTTCATTAAAATGACATGCCATGGCCCATAGACATGGCAAATGTTCGTTTTCATTTTGGCTTTATTAAGATCAGCCTGTGTGTGGCCTCATTTAGAGTCCACATTCTGTCTCTCTAAATTAAACTCCATCAATTGAGATATAAAGTTGAAGAAAACAGGATGTTAAGGGTACATTAAATATATAAAAAATTTAATTAATAGCTGTCATTTAAGCTAATTTAGTAATTTAGCACTATACAATGAAGTCAGTTGTAGAAGAAGGCTTGGGATTCTTCAACAAGTGCCTTAAAGGGTTTCATAAAAAGGATATTATTTAGAATTTTGGTTTCTATAAATAATTTTATGGAATCTCTAATATTACAAATAAAATTTGTAGTTAAATAAAGCATAGTTCTTGCTTATTAATGTTGTAAAAAAAATATATTTTTAAAATCGTAATAAAAAGTTGCAGCATCACAAGATTGCAGTAGGTCATTTTATGTCTTATATTGGCTACACACTCTGTGACATTGCAGCCAATATCTGGTAAATGGGCGAAATGGTAGTGTGCATCAGCCAGAAACAACTGCAATGTTTAATAACAATCCAATCTATATTGAATGGACGATTGTCATCAGCATCATCATCTATTTATATAGCGCTACTAATTCCACACCACTGTGCAGAGAACTCACTCACATCAGTCCCTGCCCCTTTGGAGCTAACAGTCCAAATTCCCTAACACACACACAGACAGAGAGAGAAACTAAGGTCAGTTTGATAGCAGCCAATTAACCTACCAGTATGTTTTTGGAGTGTGAGAGGAAACCCATGCAAACATGGGAAGAACATAAAAACTACACACAGATAAGGCCATGGTCAGAAATCAAACTCATGACCCCAGTGCTGTGAGGCAGAAGTGCTAACCACTAAGCCACCGTGCTTCTCAGGTATATTGGTAAATGCAATAGGAAGATGATCACTGTTGCCTATGTGTGTGGTTATCCTCTGTGCATTTCCTTTGCTTTGTTATTAAAGCTAATTGATAAAAAAAATAGTGTAGCAATATTTAGCCACCTATGTGATTATAGATTGTACACAGATTTCAATGGCAAATCTAGAGTCCACATTTTATGACTTACCATAGATTTTTATTGCCACAAATAATTTCAAATGGACATATTTAGTAAAAGAAATCCTTTTAAAGTTAAATAATAAATGCAGCTGCATTATGAACACTAAACAGTATAGAGGTCAGACACACATTAATAAAACATGGTATTTCTGTGAAAATTCCATTAAAATAATGTTTTATTTAAGTATCCATCTTAAAATGCATCTACATTCCGCTGAATCAGCAGTAATGTTGTTTCCAGCCTCCCTTCCCTCAGATGCACCATCACCTTACTGAAACTTACCTGCTGGATTGGAAGCTTTCTAGTCTCACTCGGAGGGATCATCTCCAGTACTGGCCAACACAATGTGAATCTCCCAGCAGCCAGCAGTTCTGGTCAATTCTAATGGAAGAAGAGAGACATAGGATGAAAACAAAGAATGTACCAAATTAAGTGTTAGTTGGAGAAATCCTACGGGAGTTTAGTATTATTTGGATTGATAATTCCTTCGGATTCTACTTCTCAATTTCCTTTGATTTTAGTGCACATGATATATAAATATTCACTTTAGAGTTAACAAGTAATGCAATGTAATTAATGAATAGCAATAAACTTAGTCCCCTCCTGCTTAAAGTTACTATTCGGAACAGGGTTCAGCATTATCTTTTGCAATGGAATTTAGCTGAGTCCTAAAATATAGATTTAGTGCATCCCAAATGGAAAGTAAAGGCAATGATGATTGCAGTCTGCAAGGTGCTAAACCGTAAAAATATGTTTTTTCTTTAATGATATTGAGATTTGTATAAAATATATCCAAAATGCAGAGTTTTCTTCGTTTTGGTGCTGAAAAAGTGTTGAAAATAACATTGCATTATTATTTTTAGTTGAGTGAACAGTTATATTATTAAGTGTATATGCCTTTCCCAAATCATTTTCTGCTTAGTCACTGACAACTTCATATTTGCAGACAGAGATATTAAAATATTTCCACTGTAAGTTGGGTGCCAGACCATCTCTATATTGCAAAATAGAAATTCTTTATTTACACTCCTTCTCCTTCAGCACCATATCTCTGACTGCAGTCATATCTTTGACTGTCGGTATAGATCTTATATGCGCTTTGTAATAGGATTGTAAGTTTGTCTCAATTACTATTTTGTTAACATCTTTGATATATGCTGTATATGTATTTGTGCACTAGTGTCCATTTTTACAATTGTTGTAATATGTATTGGCGATCGATATAACGAGTAAGGATATTCAGCTCTATATGAATTAGTATAACCCTATAAAGGGTGTTTCACATGGGTGTGGATCCACCCCTCCTGATGAAGTCTGTTTAACTTCAATAGTTTTTTATTTTTCACACAGATAAAAGGGATACAGAAAAAAAAAAAAGTAGGGGGGGGAGAAGGGAAGAACAGAGGAGAGAGGGGGGGAGGAGGGGGTACATAGCGGGATATATACGGTACAGCACCACATAATTAGCGATTCTTAACATAACGGAAACACACAGGTCCTTGAAACAATAATGCAATATAAGACCAGCAAACAGGGCATAAGCTCCTATTACTACAGAGGGGGTAAGCTCCTATTGGGTATATCCTAAAGGGAAATTATGTGAGTTCAGACCCGGATTCATTCAAGGTAAACTGTGAAAGAGGAAGTGATGAATCAGTACGAGTACCGGGTGCTCCCTCTCCCTCAGTTGTGTATACATGCCAGGAAAACCACTTTATTAAGGGTGATGAGGGGGATGAAGAGTAAGGCATCCCCCACGTCTCCATCTCGAAGCTAAACTGAACCTTGGTGATCACTTTGCTTAACGTAGGCAGGACGGGAGATTTCCAATTTTGAGCCAATGCTGCCCTGGCAGCTATCAGAATATGACAAAACACATATCTAGCATGGAGAGGGAATTGAGGTGGAAAATGCTGTAATAAAGCAACTTCCGGGGTAGGATCTATTTTTTGAGAGGTGATCTTATTAGCAAACTCAAACACCTGCTCCCAGAAGGGGCGAAGAAGAGGGCAACCCCAAAATATATGCATAATATCCCCTAGTAAACCACATTGTCTCCAACAAAATTTCGTTTGAGCGGGCCACATTTTGTGAAGGCGAGCCGGCGTAATATATAATCTGTTAATTAACTTCACCATCATTTCCGAATGATTTACACATTTGGACATTTGAAAAGAATTAATAAATATTTTCTTCCATTGGCCTGTGGAGAGCGTAATGTTAAGGTCTGTTTCCCATTGAATTTGGGAACGGGACTTAGAGTCTGATGTGGTTGGGAAGAGGAGTTTATACCAAAAGGTAATACCAGCCCTATTAGATCCTTTCGTCAATCTCGTGTATATAAGGGCTGGAGCGCTAGACATTTCCAAGCCTTGACCAGGAAGGGCGGAAAACCAATGTCTAATCTGCAAATATTTATAGAATTCCTGGGCGGGGAGGTGAAATTTATCCCGTATTTGCGAGAATGACATGAGTCCTCGCCCCTCAAGTAGATCTGACCAGTACTTGACCCCATTCTCAATCCACCGGTTTAAATTTAACTCTGGGATAAGCTTTGCTACAGTTGCCAGTGAGATATTAGAGGTAGGGACCGAGAGATTTTGGCTATTTACCGTAAATTTATCCCACACTGCCAGGGAATCTTTGAGTATCTTGGGAAGGAGAGCAGGTGTTGGACGCCAGGATTTAGGAACCCAGATCAGATCCTCTAGTGGGAGCATCGGGCACAGTGCCCTTTCTAGATCGACCCACGGTTTCTGATTGGGGGGTAGAGACCAATCCCTTATTTGGGCTAGTAGACACGCGTGATGATATTTATGTAGGTCTGGGAGCGCCAGACCACCCTGTTGCTTGGGCAAACACATACGAGTACCAGCCAACCGAGGGGGTTTACCTTTCCAAACATAGGTTAACATAATTGCCTGCAATTTATCAAACAGTGGTTTCGGGATATTGGCTGGTATAGTTCGAAATAGATACATCATTTTCGGAAGTACCGACATCTTAAAGGTTGCCAACCTTCCCAGCCAGGAGATCTCGCAGCAGGCCCATGATTTGGTTAATAAGAGTAGTTGATGTATCAGAGCTGTATAGTTTAGGTTAATTGTGCTATCCAGGGAGGGGGTGATCTTTATGCCTAAATATGGGAGAGCTTCCGTTTTCCACGAGTATTGAAAAGTTTTTTTTAGATGTTCTGTCTTCCCGGGGGGAATATTTACAGGGAGGGCCTCAGATTTAGTTGAATTAAGTTTGTAGTATGATGCTCGGCTATAGGTGTCAAGTATATTATGAAGGGCCGGCAGCGAAGTCTCCGGGCTGGTGACAAAAAGTAAAACATCATCGGCAAACAGACATAGTTTATGAGTAGTGTTCTTGATATTGATGCCCGGAAACAGGAGGGAGGATCTAATAGCTATTGCAAGGGGTTCCATTGCCAAAACAAATATCAGCGGGGACAGCGGGCAGCCTTGTCTAGTTCCATTAGAGATCCTGAAGGCGTCTGACATGAACCCATTACAAAACACCCTAGCTGAGGGGGCAGAATATAGAGCGGAGATTGCGGCTAGGAATTTGCCATGAAAACCGAACCGTAAGAGGGCCTTCTCCAAATACCCCCAATGTAACCTATCGAAGGCCTTCTCAGCATTAAGAGAGAGAGCTACCAACTCTGTTTGAGAGCCCGCTACCGACTCAAGAATGTTAAGCACCCTTCTGGTATTGTCAGAGGCCTGGCGTCCCAGCACAAATCCCACCTGATCAGGGTGGGCGAGTCCCGGGAGAAGGCCATTTAGTCTGTTCGCCACAAGTTTAGCGTAAATTTTTATGTCTGAATTTAAGAGAGCTATTGGCCTGTAATTGAGGCACGAGGTAGGGTCCTTCCCCGGCTTAGGGATAGTAATTAACTGTGACTCCAACATCTCAGAAGGGAATAAACCCTGAGAAGTGCCCTCATTGAACAGTTGTTCTAGTACTGGGAGGAGATCCTCTTGGAATGTCACATAAAAACGGTTTATATACCCATCTGGCCCCGGGGCTTTGTCTAAGGGGAGATTTTTAATAACTTCCTGGATTTCAGTTCGCGACCATGGAGCTGCCAAGGCTATCCCCGTCACAGTGTCAATTGTCGGGATATTTAGACCCTGTAAGAATCCCTCTATGTCTGCCGGGCTAGGTTGGTGGGTAGAGTCGTCCTCTTTTAAATTATAGAGCTTCGAGTAGTATTGTGCAAACAGATTAGCAATGTCCCTGGGATTAGAGACTTTCTTACCAGTCTCATCGATCAAAAATTTGATTCTATTCTGCGCCCGTTGGCCCCTCAATTTCCTCGCCAAAAGCTTTCCTGCCCTATTCCCCGCCACATAGTATTTTTGTCGAAGTCTTGTTAATGCTAATTGAGTTTTGGACAGTAGCATTTTTTGAAGTTGGGCTCTAACTGAGATAATTTCTTTTTTCAGTTCCTTAGAGGAGCATGCTTTATTCTGAGTGTCAAGTTTAACTAGTTTATCTTCGAGTTCTTTTTGCAAATAAGCGTTAGCCCTTTTTAGCCGAGCACCCGTCTGAATCGCCACCCCTCTCACAACTGCTTTTAACGCACACCAGAAATTAAAGATATTAGTGTCAGAGGGGGCATTAGTTTGACAGTATTGTTCAATGGCTTTTTTGATATCCAGTCTAGCTTCTAGTTGAGATAAAAGATATGATGGCATACGCCACGGCCTAGGGGGAGTAAAGGTGTTAATGTCCTTCCACGTCCACAGTACTGGGGCATGGTCCGACCAAGTTATCGGGAGAATCTTGATTGACTTGGTAGCCTGTAAAGTCCATTTATCCGCCAAGATCAGATCAATACGCGAATATGAATTATGGACAGGTGAGAAATATGTAAAATCTTTGCCATTTGGATCTGCGATTCTCCATACATCATATAGGTCAAATTCCCCCAACACCTTGGCAAAAGCTAATGAGGGACCCAATGAGCCCATTCCTGCCCCGTGAGTCGAGGACAGAGGGGATCTATCCAGTTTTGGATCTGCTACTATGTTGAAGTCTCCCATAACTATCAATCCCCCTTCTTTGCATTTCTCTATTTCTTGGAAGACCCCCCTCAGGAAAGGGACCTGTCTAGAGTTAGGGGCATATAACGAGACTAAAGTAACTAGCTTATTATTTAGCGTGCCAATCAAAATCAGGTATCTTCCTGCTTTGTCCGCTATAGTAGTTTTAAGGATAAACTCCACCTTATTGCTAAACAAGATGGCCACTCCATTCCTTTTCTGAGGGCCATTAGCGGTAAAGCATAGTGGGAAATGTCTGTCTCTCATAGTCGGGGGAGCTACTGCCTTGAAATGCGTTTCTTGTAGGGCCACTACATCTGCTTTGAGCTTATAGAATGACGATAGAGCTAGTCTACGTTTATTGGGGGAATTTAAACCTCTAACATTTTGTGTTAAAAACTTAACCATTTACAATAAAAGTAAGGATATACAAGGCCCTCCGCTGACTTGATACTCTAGGCCCATTATTTAATCTAGAAAATACGAAACCATGACTCAACTTAGTGCTGTAACAGTAAAGGTAACCAGTTGTTTGTGTTAATATGTACCCTGGACAAAAAGGGAAGTAAGGGAGAGGAAATTTAGAGAAAACATAAGGATTGGGGGAAGAAAAAACCAAAATAACCCTAAATTGAGGGTTAGAGTGTTTGCTGGAAGGGGGAAGAAAAAACACCAGCAACATAAAAGTATAGGGGGCGCACTAGGACGCAAGCAGGGACCCTTTGACCCCCACCTCCTACCAGACCCTCTAAATAACAACATATATAGATTTTAAACAGAGAACCACACACTAGTATAACAGGTAAATAGAAACTAATCAAACACACTAGTATGAAATGAACATCACCGCTTGGCTTATGAGAGTTTAGAGTCCTCCAGTCCTTGCGCCTTCCGCCCTCTCGCAACCTGTTAGACCACTTGTATACCTTCTAGTACCTGCAGGAAGGAAGAGCACACATATGACAACACGGACAGTGGGGAGACAGTATGATGGAAAGTTTCCTCTTCTGTATCCTGGGAACAGACCACCGCTCCCGACTCCACTATCTCCCCACACAGTGAAGCTGAAAGGAATTATAACGACCTGACACAAGAAGGCAAGACTAGGTTCGTGATCCACTGTCCAGAAGTAAAAGATTAATGAGCTACAGATTCTCCCAACAGCCTCCAATTACTTTGACCATTCCTGTCTAACTCGTAGGCTTGATGCGGGAGGCGGTTCAGACACCTGGATGTCCCAGGACTTCAATAGAGCCAGGCCTTCAGCCGCTGAGAAAACGACATGCGAAACATTATCTCGTCGAATAATTAGCTTTACAGGGAAACCCCATTTGTAAGGGATGGACCGATCTCTTAGAACCTTGGTTATATCTTGGAACGATCTCCTCTTAGCTAAAGTAGCAAATGAAAAGTCCTGGAAGAACTGGAGGTTCTGTAAGTGCACGGCATTATCCTCCACTCTGGCTGCTCCTAAGATCCGCTCTTTTATATGGAAGAAGTGTATCCTCATAAGAGTGTCCCTGGGCGCATTCTCTGGGGCCGATCTAGGTTTAGGGAGCCTATGGATACGATCCAGCAAGAGGTCTTGCTCCGTAACCCCAGGTAGGAGTTTGTGGAACAACTCCGTGACGAATGGGAGCAGCTCAGAAGGGGCTACTGTTTCTGGAATGCCTCTGATCCTGATATTATTTCTCCTTGATCTATCTTCCATATCTGTGAATTTATCACGGTGTGAGTAGACTTCCTCTCGCAATTTTTCATGTTCAGTAATGAGATTGTTATGCGAGGTCGCCAACTCTTCCATTTTATCCTCTATATGACTGGTGCGTCCCCCTAGGTGAATGACTTCTTGGTGTAATTCTTTCATGGACGCTTTCATTTTTTCATGGACGCTTTCATTTGATGAAGTCTGTTTAGATGAAACGCATAGAAGTAGTTGTGGATCCAGCTTTATCTATGATGTCCGCTGACAGAGGAGTCATTTGATTGCTGGTTCAATGCTTGACTAAATTGTCTATCTGGTACGTGTATATTCTGTTTTTAATAAAGTATTTTTATCTGGTTATTGCACTATGGAAGCGCCCCCATTTGTTTGATATCTTAGGAATTGGTTGACCCGTAGAGATCTGGCTATTGAAGGGGAAGACGCGCAGACTGGTGACTGCTAGTGTTGATATCGTTCGTGGGAGTACGGCTTATGGAAGACTACCTGCCACTGACAAAATTAAGTTGTTTTTATCTTCTACACCCATCTAGGTGTTGAAACAGAACTGTGTTTGAGCGCACTGTATTTCACTACTATATATATATATATATATATATATATATATATAAATGTGTGTATATATATATATATATATGTGTGTGTATATATATATATATATATATATATATATATATATATATATGTATATATATATATATATATATATATATATATATATATATATATATATATATATATTCTGTGAATGTCTTGGAGTTTTGTTTCAAACTTTGATTGGGTAAATGTATCTTCCTGCAAACCATTTTGCGAAATTTCACTTTACGAAGCAGCCTAGAAAAAATGACTGCAGAAGTAACTTTCAAAATCTGTAGATTATGAATTGTAGCTAAAATAACAGAGAAAAGGCCTTTCTGCTAGCAACAGATAAGACTTATTTGAAAACTCTTGTGTTCAATCCGCTAAACGGGTTCCATATCCGAATGTGAGACTGCAAATCAATTCCGCAAGCCACGCCATTCATCAGTTAACCTGACTGTACCTTGGCATTCTCCCATATCAATGTGCATTCATTAGATGCTATACACTGCTGTACTTATGATATATTGTTGAAAAACTAACTGCAGTACAATGGTGGTTTTGCTGCTGCCGTACACATATGATGATCTCCTTACTGTTATCACATAGAATGGTAAGTCATAAAGACACGTCAATGCAGGACTGAATTACACAGCAAATAGCTGATAGAGAATTCCGTTCACACGGCCTTTCTGCGCTATTAATATACTCTACATAAATATTGAAATTACATTGCGGTTCTTTGCTGAGAAGATAAATTGTTTTCACAGTGTTATGCTTTGTTTAACCTTTCTAAAACTCAGACTAATTAAACCGAAAAGGACAGAAAGTTTTGGCAGTTGTTAAAACGTACAGCTCTGTAAGCTTAAGAGCCCTGGTGAGCCGCAAGCACATCTAGTTTTTGTGTACCTTACTTGACATTTTATATTGAATAACTTATTTGCATTATAAAACTAACTGTAAAATATAAATGGATAAATTGGTTCAATTATAAATGTGAGTAAGACTAAACTTCTTTAAAAGAATAGTACAATATTTTTTTTAATTAATTGAACATCATAAAACGTTTACATTTAGGTAAGCCTATACCTGCCAACTCTCCCGGAATGTCCGGGAGACTCCCAGGTAGGAGAATAGGGCAACTTCCCGCATCTGCCCAATTCCTAGTGAAGTGGTCAGGATTAAAGCTGCCATGATGCAATTCTTAAGGAATCGCGTCATTTTGGCCCCACTCCTGCTGTAAAATGACGTGTACGAGTCATTACATCACAGGGGCAGGGCCAAGAATGATGAGATTCGCCAAGCCCCGATCCCCTCCGGCCATACTCCCTCCGGGAACTCCCTGAGGGGCCTTTCAAACAGTTGGCAAGTATGGGTAAGGTGGAGAACCAGGGACAGACCAAAGGAAGGATTGATGGTCTGTTTTGTATTACTCTTAGAAAGATACTCCTTATGCTACTTTCACCTGATGATTAATGTAGTAAGAATTCCAGATATTATGAATCAACGTGTTTGGTATACTTCTATTATTTGGATGGAATTTTTCTCTGAAAACCACCATTTTGAGAACAAGCAAAACATTTCAGCAAACCAAAGTGTGGTACATGTTTCCGAGCTCAGTTTTTAGACATTCCAGATGAAGGGTTGAGCCATGAAACGTTGTTTCCTTTCCTGATGTTTCGCTAATAAAGTGTTATATTCTATTTCTTAAGATATGAAGCCTCAGGGCCATTTGCTCCTGAAACCTGTGAAGTAGTCAGGTAATTTGGTAATTTCCATGTTAGTCTATAGTCTGCTACTCCAATGCGTCATCAAAGTAGATATACAAACATCCGTGAAATTGAGTCTATTAATGTCTGGAAGTGTGCATTACAAATGCAGCATCATTGTGCCCAGGCCCGGCGCTCCCATTAGGCAAGGTTAGGCACTAGCCTAGGGCGCAGGGCTCTGGAGGGCGCCTTAGAAATAAAATTACTGTAAAATCTGTGCGTCGACCGCTGACCATACCTTCCACGGCCGCAGCACAGCGTTCAGATAAATCCACGGGGAGGGGGGAAGGGGCTATTGATCAACACTGCCGCCTCTCTGCTCCGTCTCCTCCCCTCCACTCACTGACTGTCGGGCGTGACATCATCATCACAGCCCGACAGTGTCAGTGAGTGGAGGGGAGGAGACGGAGCAGAGAGGCGGCGGTGTTGAGGCAAGGTAAGGAAAGACGTGGGGAGGAGGGAGGAGGGAGGAGGGCGCCGATTTTTAAAGTGTGCCTGCGGCGCTGGGGGGGGGGGGGGCGCCGATTTTTAAAGTGTGCCTGCGGCAGGGGGGCGACGGTTTTTAAAGTGTGCCTGCGGTGGGATGGGGGGCACCGGCCCTGATTGTGCCACAGGAGAGTCATTCAACTGATGCCTGGATGATGGTGGTGGAAAATGCTGACTTAGGCATCATTCCAATATATCCCGTATCTGGGTTCAGATATAGTGAATGAGAAGACGACTACATAAAATACTACGCCAGGGAACGCACTCCACAACAATACATAATAACAGGCACCATGTGTTGAAAACAAGCAGCTATGCCTGTAGAGCTCCTCAGTTGGTGTCACGCATACACATTTGTGGTGAACATGGCAAAGGATGACTATATCACCTTACACCAGTGCAGCAAACGTGCATTGTCAGGGGTGATGAGCTCTGTTGAGCTCTCATCAGACTATTCTTTTATATTGAAACTTCAAGGTAATTGCCCAACAGTTCATCACCTCTTTCAATGTCCACTTCGAGCATATGGACATCATGTCCATGGTGTATGGGCTACTATTGCTGCTCTTTGCTGTTTATGTTTTTTTATTCAGAGTTCCATGCAAACATTCCCTTAGACACAAGTCACTCATGAAACATTAGCAAGTTTAGGTTGTTTGGTCACTGAAGCTCCTGCTAAATGCACCTCAGCAATCTCTTATCTTTCAAAGTCACCAGGGTCTCCTCTTGCAGCTATGCTAGCCAACATAAAGGGCAACTAGGTCTGCCAAGCTATGTTATACATGACCCTGACCCCGCTGGGATGTTATTTGCTTACTTAATGCATGACCAGTCCTGTCTGGAAATTCTTGCTTTCAATAAGCTTAAGATAACATTATGTGATTGTCACTTCTTTTATTTTTAATAAATATGTTGCATAGTCCTCACAGTCCTGCTGTACTTGCTGTGAACTTGCTGGTGTATATTATTGCTGCTCAAAGATTACTCTTCCGGTATAATCAACCCCAGGTTGCAAAAGGCAGAGTTTGAACAGTTCAAGGGGGTTGCTTGCTTAGTGAAGATAACCTGATTTAGCATTGAAGCACAAAAGCAACATGTAATTTTGCAGGACACAACATATTTGCATCACTAACCCTGAATAACTCCAGACTGTGAACTTACTCTGAACGGTAGATTTGAAGACCTGTCATGCAGAGTGTTTATTGCTGTCCTATACTCCGGCTCAGTCTGTCTCTACCACCACCTAAATCACTTCACAGTTGTCAGGATTGACTCACTACTGCCTTTCCTGCTTCCAGTATTACCTGTTACTGGGTCTGGAGCAGGCAGCGGATGTAAAATTTAGTTTGGGACAACATTGATTTCACCTTCACTCACTCTTATTTATGTTTGTGTGTGTGTGTGTTTTATGTGGTTTATTTTCACAGTACGGTTGGACAAACAACATTTTTATAGCTCACGGGCCTCTGAATGGCAGCTGCAACTAGTTACATGACTGTTTCCCTTTCATCATCAAATTTCCACGGTGGTGTCATATTTCTGACGGGGGATCCTACGTTGTTTGTCTCCCTGATTTTCCTCCGACCAGCACTAGGCTGGCAGCATTAGAGTTTATATGACTAGGGCTGGGGTGGGGGATGTGCTTTTTTTTTTTAAACATTTATATATTTACTTTCATTGTTTACTGCTGGCTGTACTGCCGCCAGACCCACTCGCAATGCCAGTTTAATGATGGCGATATGACTTTCGTCATTTTCACTGTTGGCAATCAAACTGTCGGCAATTTATATGTGTCGGTATTTTCTCCATGTATTTAGACTGTAGGGATTTTCTCCATATCAGTATTTACACTGTTGGGTTGGGTACGGTATTCCGACACCCAATAGATCTACAAAAGAAGACCAAAGCGTGTAATGAACAAACTTACCATCAACACTGTTGGGATTCTTGTGTCAGTATTATTTCCGTCTGTATTTTCACCATCGGAAATTCATACCCAACCCAATTTCCAAGCATTTTCTGGAAATCGGTTGTCTGTCACTTGATTTTTGGAAAACATTGACACCGGCATCTACAACTAGTTTTGCACTGAGTACAACTGATAGATATTTGATACCCATTACATTCCTAATAAATTGGATGAGGACGCAAAAAAGTACCATTGTTTCTTGTGCAATGTACTTAGCAATGTGGGATTGTTAAAATATATATGTCCAGTGGTAGGATTCATCTGGTCCTCACCGGTTCGCCAGAACCGATGACTAATTTTAGGCTCAGTTTCGGTGAACCGGTCACTACAGACTGAGTCTAACCTCTACTTTGGTGGGGGGATCAGGGTCCTTTAAAAAAAAATACTTACCTGTTTGCGGCGTCGGCACTCCTCTTTTCTGCTCCGTTAGCACTGAATGTCGGGTGTGACATCATCACACCCGACGATCAGTGAGGAGCGGCGCAGAGAGGAGTCGGCAAGCAAGTAGCAAGAAGAGAAGAAAGAAGCCGATAGAAAAGGTAAGTGAAGGAATGGAAGCAAGAGGGAGCAAAGGCAGCATGGCAGAGTGAAAAAGGGGGGGGGGGGCAAAGGCAGCATGGCAGTGTGTAAAAGGGGGAGTAAAGGCAGCATGGCAGAGTGTAAAAGGGGGGCAAAGGCAACATGGCAGAGTGTAAAAGGGGGGCAAAGACAGCATGGCAGAGTGTAAAAGGGGGGCAAAGGCAGCATGGCAGAGTGTAAAAGGGGGGGCAAAGGCAGCATGGCAGTGTGTAAAAGGGGGAGTAAAGGCAGCATGGCAGAGTGTAAAAGGGGGGCAAAGACAGCAGGGCAGAGTGTAAAAGGGGGGCAAAGGCAGCATGGCAGAGTGTAAAAGGGGGGGCAAAGGCAGCATGGCACAGTGGGAAGGGGGTAAAAGCAGCACGGCACAAAACTATTTCTTATAACATAATCTAGTTTTGTGTACCTCTTTTATTGTTCTTGTTTGAGTATTAAATGAATTAAATATTAAACTACCTTTCGGTATTTTAATACTTAAAACGGTCATTGGGGCAGAGAACCGGTTGTTAATATATTTGAATCCCACCACTGTATATGTCCTTTTTTGCTCATATCACATTTTGCTTTTTCGCCTGGTGGAACATTTTTTTGGAGCATAGCACAATAGTAAATGCTCATCCTGATAATCCCTCTGAGGATGTCTATCAAATTGTTATACTGCCCTGATCCTCACCCCTCTAACTGCTGCAAACAGTCACTGGCACTTAATTGGAATTTCAGAAGTACTTTCACTTCCCGATTGCTGCGACCTGACATATTGTCTTCAAAGTCCACAAAAGTATGGCTGGCTAAACGAAGAAAACTTCTGTGTGTGTCCAGATTTAATAAAGGGGATGAATAACTTTCAGAAGTAATTACAAAACCAGTTCTTTGGCTTAAGGTCCAAACATTAATTTTAACTACTTTATTTTTAACTACTAAGTCATCATTCTTTATTGAGCTGCTGACAGTCAACATGAGGGACCTGGATATCACTATTACTGGGTGTTGACAAACCTATTAGTGATTAATACAACAAGACTTGTATTCTGCACCAGAGAGTTGTAATCAAACAAAAATAAAGTGTTTTGCTACAGTAAGTGTGTTTAAGCAAATACACAGCTATAAATGCATTTATACACCAAGGAAGCTAATGCGATTAATAAAAAGTACCCCCAAAAATCATGTTTTTGTGCCAATCGGTGCATTTAATCAAATACACCAGCTGACATCACAATGTATATGAGGTGATAGCACAGGTAACAGTGCTACTGAAAAGCACCCAAAAGTGGGTTTTTACGCCAGCCGGTGCTTTGCAAAAATCGCACCGGTTGAGATTGCTGTGGTCAATGTGTTGTAGTGAGGATGTCAAATGTGTTAAAAAGAAAAGAAAAAATCAGACAGACAATGCTGCAGTACTCTTTACATAGCTATGTAGCAAATGCAGTGTGCAAACACATGCACAGTAGTCTCAGCTAGTCACCCAGAGATATTACAAAGCAGAAAGTATGTGTCCGAGGAGACAGCAAACTAATTTTAAAATGCTATAGTCATGTGACATTCCATTGTGATTCACCTGATTCTCCACTGGGTGTTAATTATTTTTCAAATTTATGTTAGATCAGGGTTGATTAGAGAATTAATTCACAGAAGGAGAATCTTTGATCTCTGAAATTTGTCATTCCAGTTTACTTCTGTGGGAACGCTCACTTTTGATTTAGAGCAAGGCAATAAAAACAACACAGAACAGAGACACATAGGACCTGATTCATTAAGGAGTGTAGCTGGCGATACGTTGTATATAATGCGCACAATTACTCTGCGCATGCCCAAAAACAGACCATACACCACAGAACACAGCGGCGTCCAATTCACATTCGAGTGTGGGAAGCATGGTAGCTCAGTGGTTAGCACTTCTGCCTCACAGCGCTGGGGTCATGAGTTTGATTCCTGACATTATCTGTGTGGAGTTTGTATGTTCTCTCCGTGTTTGCGTGGGTTTCCTCCGGGTGCTCCGGTTTCCTCCCACACACCAAAAAAATACTGGTAGGTTAATTGACTGCTATTAAAGTTGCCCTTAGTCTCTCTCGGTCTCTGTGTGTGTGTATGTCAGGGGATTTAGATTGTAAGCTCCAATGGGGCAGGGACTGATGTGGATGAGTTCTCTGTACAGCGCTGCGGAATTAGTGGCACTATATAAATAGATGATGATGATGATGAGTGCAAAGGATACTTATAGCAGCTTATGATTTCAGGGGCTGAACAGGGTGGGGAAGGGGCCGCTGCATGTAGACAATGGACAGTATTTCACCTGCAGATACGGGTGATTAAAAGTCTGGTACATGCAGCAGTACGTTGTTTTTCAGACGTTAGGTTTCCACCTGCTCGGGGTCATGACTAAGTCACGGATGATAGTGATGACCAACCTCCATCTAATGGGAGAATGGACTATTCACCTGCACACACTCCTCTCGTTATACAAGACTGCCAGTGGGAGATGACTATGGTGCCATTTCATTAAACATATTGTATCCTTGGATAATTGACAAGCACTACATACTTCTGCAAATGTTGAAATTGTCTTTTTTCAAATTATTTTCATACATTTTTAACACATGACTGTGCACATTACCGTCCTCTCTGCCACGTCCTCCTCTTCTTCAATTCATCATCATCATCATCATCAGTTATTTATATAGCGCCAACATATTCCGTAGCGCTTTACAATTGGGGACAAACATAATAAACTAATAAACAAACTGGGTAAAACAGACAAAGAGGTGAGAAGGCCCTGCTCGCAAGCTTACAATCTATGGGAATTGTATCTGCATCTACAACTAACATAGTGGATGAAGAAAAAAGAAACATAAACATCTATGTTTGACTCAATATCATCCATAGCTTTGCCTCATATTAGTAGATTTCATAACATTGTTATTATTATTTTTTAAAATGAGAGTCGGTGTGTATATGTGGGGTCATCTTATAAAAAAAGAGTAACATAAATTTAACAACCAGCATATCTGTGTCTTGAGTTTAATTTTACCTTTTTAAATCTGTAAGTGATCTTCTCTGAAAACACTCAGTAATCTTGAAGACCACGTCAGATTGTACAATAGAATGACTAGGTTGCAGTATAACTGCCAAGGAATTAGTAGTTGACAAATTGTCAAGTGCTAAAATTTGACTTGTATATTTTAGTAGGAACAGTTATTGTTGCTGGGTGAATTTATATTTCTGTAAACAAAACATCAATCATTGGTGTTTTTTATGAATGTATTGTGATTGGACATTTACCTCTGGGGGATATTGTATGGTTGGGGGGCTATCTCCGATGCAAACCTCCTGCAACCAACTGATCATCTATGTAGGACAATGCTGTGGTCTCCGGGGGAATGAGGTCCAACACAGCTGGGGGACCAACTCCTGTCCCCCTAGCATGCCTGCAATGGTCCCATGTTTGTCATAGGTGATGCTTAAAGTAATGCCACCTGTGTGAAATGTTCAAAGATAAGAAAGTTGCAATCTATACCATCCAAAATATTTTCAAAAGACTTGTGCAGTCATACATATAGATAGAAATGTATTGAGCCTAAAGGTCACATACTAATAACAAAGCTACTCAGCTCTAACACTTATTTTAAAGACTTCCAAACAGGTGGCAAAGTAGAAATAATAATGTACAAGTTTTTAAAGTTATTAAAGATGTTGGTGTGTCATACCTTGGACAATGATTTTAAGGTTTGTCAAATTTACAAAGAGCGATACTAAGTATGCAGAACACAATATAATAGATATTATTCCTGTCACACTTCTCTTCTATTTCGATCCATGGCATTGGCCTGCATAGTGATTTCTTCTCATATCCTCATGTTAGCTGGGCCAGGGTACTGCCGGTTGGTAGTATGCTATACACTCTTAACCACCAGCTGGATCAGCACTTCGACTTCTATTAAATTGGAATTTGGATGAGCCAGAGCCTTGACTTGGCCCTGGCTGCTGTGACTCAGCCATTAAAACTCAACAGGGGGAATAGGTAGTCATTAGTAAAAAGCATTTAAGGGCCTATAAACTGTATCAGGTTAGACTTTCAAGTGACATGTTTACTGTGTTCACTCAACTTATCTTCCAGAGCAATTGCCAATCCACAAATCTAGCCAGATATTGCTTTTACAGCGGTGATTCTAAAGTCTGTGAAATGCGCTTGCCCAACAAGAGCACTTGCGTACATAAAGCAGAATAGTGCATCTGTCTACCTTAAGGTTTTTAATTCACCTTTAATGGTAAAATCTTAGTAAAATGCCTATGCCTGCGAAATGAAAATTACGTATTCACAAAACATCCGCACCTTTAGTCAAAAAGGACTACTTAGTTTCACATATTCCATCATTGTTTCATCCAAGGCGGACATATTTAATCAAAGCCAATCCATCTACAGCTTTCTTCATTTGTTTATATTACTTGTAATCACCACAGTCCATAAGCCAAATTTTCTCTTTAGCAAGACATCTTTATATGTCAAAGCAAAACAAAAACAATAGGTACAAATTTGCTCCTGGACAAACCATGTTGCAATGCAAGGGTTGCAAATACATGTATTTATTTATTTGTTTAGTTTTGCATACAGGGAAAAATACTGTCTGCTTTAGCATGCAGCACACACATACTGGAGAGCTTTATTTTTACCTTGCAATTTAGAGTTGAGGAAGGACACGCCCCCCTCTCAACTCTAAATCTGCAGCATGATTTTGTCAAAGTGCAAATTTGCTCCTTTATTTTGCTTTGTTCCTTCCTCTTAATAAGACCCTTAAGAGTGATTATTTTTTCAAACCAAGATTTTTGACAAATGTAACTTTAATAATTATGATTAATGCAGACTGATAATGTCGGCTCTATCTCCTGTGCAGCAATGACACTGGAAATTCCACTGTGAAACTCAAAAATCAGCCAACGCCACTGGATGAGAATTCATTATTCCAGAGAAATAAGTATATGGAATAGATTTTTCTTATTTCTGCTTTTTATTTCATGCTGGCATAAATAAGAAACACATTTCATCCTGAGCTTCCATCTGAGACACAGCATGTAGGACTTAATATGCGCAAAAGCTTTGGATTATTTGTAACAACACTGAAAATATTACGATTAACATCCAGCTAAAAGAACTTCAATGCAATCAATGTTACTGGCCTGATAATAATTTAAGAGCTCATCTCTTGAATAATATTTTTTACAACAGGGTTGTCATCTCCTCCCTTTAGTGACTGGCTTGTCTCAATTACACAGCTGCTCTGGCTAATTAAAATCAGGTAAGATGTGGACAGCATAGGCAAGAAAAGAGCGGAGAGAGGATTCGCAGGTGCCTGAAATTTCACCCTCTTAGACCAGACTTATTAGGCAAAATATATAATATAGGCCAATATGGCCATTTCTAGTACTGCTTAAGTACTTGCACTTGCTTCTTGTTGCAGGGTAGTTTTATTTGTAGGCATTTCCAGAGAGGGATTTGTATATAGTGTTTGCTATATATTCTGTTACTGGTAGACTAAATACATAAAAAAATTAATATTTTGGTGAGAGTCAAACTTGGCATTCCTCCTGATAAAATCCTGATCTTACCCCTAGACTGAATATTATCAGCCGCAGAACTTGTACAATTTAAATGTATTCAGAATTAAAAGGATGAGTTGGGGTCCCTGTTTTGGACGTTAGAGAGGTAGAGATGGCAGTAGGCTTCTCTATTCAAAACTGAGGCTTCCTGCAGTCCAGATTAAGGGGCCTATTTATGAAAGGTTTCCCCCCTGTAAAATCCCCGTAAACTGTTGATTAAACACTAATTTGCTATTTATGATAGCAGCATCGCAGCAGATATCATAGATATCTGCTGCTTTGCATCTCCTATCATTTTACTGAGCACTCCCCATAACAATGTATGGGGAGTGCTCAGTAACACTATTTAACAATGAATGTAATTAACTTTTCAAACATGATAATGTACGTCAGCTGAAGCTGGTGTACATTATCACTAATGAAAAAAGTTTCAGTGCTGTCAGCTCTGCTCCGAAGAGCAGAGCTGGACAGCGCATGTGTGGAGGGATCACATGATCCCTCCCTGTCACTCACCGCTCACTCTCTGTACTATAGTTGCAGAGCGAGAGCAGAGATGTCTGTGCGCATGCCCGAGGGTTTCACTCGGCGCATGCGCACTGGAGTAAGAAGAGGAGCCCCGTTCATCGCATGCTGCTTCGGGAACGAAGAGGCAGTGGTAAGTATGTTTTTCACTTCGCAGGAATAGCATTTTTTCGGAACTGCTGTTCCTGTGTTGCTTTTTTAATAAATATGAGAAATAGTTCAATCCTTATCAATGCAATAAGGATTGAAAACTATTTTTGATATTCTGCGAGTTTTGATAAATGTGCCCCTTAGGACGCTCTGTTCCTTTTACTGGACGTTAGGAGGACTATAGCAGACACTGTTAGGCATTACCTGGCTGCCTGTTCACCCTTTAATGGAAACTACCTGTGTCTGCATTAGGGCCCTAGTGCTCACTTTCATATTCCTTCCGGTCTTTCTCAATTCTGTGATTTTTCATTCATGATGGAAGGAGGGAGCGTGTTCTTAGACACCCTCTGGAGGTTTGTACTTCTCTAAATAAGGTATATCACCTCTTTAACATGATGGGAAATAGTTTCATTTTAATTAACACGTTGCATTTTTGTATGAAATAATTTTGCATAAAATAGATACTTTCTTAAATAATATTGTTAATCAGCGTTAGTCTCTTCCTTTCCTCTCTACATGTGAAGTATTCTGCGTTTATACATAATACCAATGCACAACAGTGATGGCTCCTTGTACCAAACTGATGTAAGGGGATTACCACCACCACCATAGAATGAATTACAAGGATACCAAAGTGCACCACTTCTAAGGGATACTTCATATACTTCTACAAAAGTCATAAGAAAATCCACAATGACATGGTTAACAATGCAAAAACATGTAAAACCACCATAATCATACACCAAGGTAACTTCCC
This sequence comes from Mixophyes fleayi, assembly GCF_038048845.1. Classification (NCBI taxonomy): domain Eukaryota; kingdom Metazoa; phylum Chordata; class Amphibia; order Anura; family Limnodynastidae; genus Mixophyes; species Mixophyes fleayi. Next base: position 45,127,949 of record NC_134403.1, on the reverse strand, counting down.
TCTGACCATTAACATATGTCTGTACTAATTGTAATGTGCCTATAATTGCAACATATTAAACTGCTGCCTCAGCAGGGTGTATTCGCAATCTCAGTAGCACCCCTTCTAGCTATGCATACTGGTTAAACTGTTAATTGTTGTACAAATGTCCTTGTAATAAATAATTCAAACAATTGGTGACGGATACAGAACAGTGATTTGTAACACGTTATAGCAGATCTCCTCGACAAAAAAAACTGTCAAGCGTCACTCATTAGTCGCAGCAATCACTGAACTGCGGTGTGCATCCCAGTATACAGCACTCTGTACTCCTATGAAGATATATTCTAGCATCCGGGATAGAGATAACCATTGCTATGTGAAATCATTGCTTTGTTTGGGAATTTTAATGACATCTGAATATAGCTTCAGAACAACAGAGGAAGGCTGCGGGAATCTCTTTCTATAGATTAAATGGAAAGTAGCGATCTACATTGTATCCTCTTCTGTTTATCAATAAACACAATCTTGTCTGTTTTGCCTATATTGACATGCATTTAATAGAAATCCGTGCACTAATATGGGGTTCCTTCTAGCAGTGGGCGGGGGTCCTCATGCAGCCTAGTTAGCTGGGCACTAATGGGGATGCACAGGTTGCTGCAGGCGCCTGAGAGATCGGGGGCTCTGCGAGCAGAAGCCCAACACAGTGGCAGAATGACGTCAGCACAGCGCAGACTGGCAATAGGCTGCTGACTCCCAAGCTGCCCGTCCGCTCATTCAGTGCCTTCTGCAGCCAGGAGCAAGCCAACGGCGGGGACTCCAGTAGCAGCAGCAGCAGCAGCCCGGACCTATCCAGAGGTGAGTGTCTGAATCAGGACAATAGACGCCCTGGGCTCTTTAAGACAAACCCCTGGAGAAAGCACAGTCTCCCTGTGCCGCAGCAGCCACCTAGGGTGCACATACGTACAGTGCTGCTACTACCCACATCAGGGCTTGGTACAAGTCCCCAGGGCACAGTGCAGGTAACAGGCAATAATGTAGTCTAGAAGTGTAGTGACAATGCACTGGTCACTGTATCATTAAGGTACCTTGAAATATAATGTCCCATCGGATCTGAAGTGGCTGCCAGGGGATATATAGTTGGCTACAATGTTTAACGTTACAAGTTACATTGATGTACTGGACATATGTTACTCTAGCGGATTCTAGGATGAGTGCATTTGAAATAAAAGCACCGGTTTTGGCAGACAATTATTGCTTTATTCCAAGTTGGCATCCGCAGGACTGTCCCTGCTGAGCTCAGTAATTGGATCAAAGATCCATCAAGCACATTGGTGTTTCTCACGTTAACCGTCCTACATGTGGACCTAAGACACTGTCCCACGATAACCTGCAGTCTGTTGTGGACAGGGAAGACTAGGATTTCTTATTTTTTAAGTAGAAGATCACTTATGTTGGACTGTTATCAATGATGAAGTCATATGTCTTTAATTTGTTTGCAGGTTGATGTCTATGGTTACTTTCTACTTCAAACATACTATTGACATCCCAGATATACAGCTCCAGTTCTCATTGTAAGAGGGTGGTCATCTCTATACCGGCTATCTAAATGAGTGCCAGTATCTCTAAACAGCTGAGGCTACCTATGCCACCGTGTCTGCTAAACAGGACCACTGCATCCAACGCCACCATCTGCGCGACAGAAGTGGAGCCTTTGTTCCAGTCCTTCTCCTCCACTCTGGTGTTGATAGTCTTGGCGACTGTCATCTTCTGCCTGGTTGTCCTTTCACTTAGCACCTTCCATATGCATAAGAGCAAGATGAAAAAACGCAAAATAGAGAAAGCCCAGGAGGAATATGAGAGAGATCACTGCAGTCCTAATGCAGAAAGAGGTAATTTCTATGAAAGGGTGAAGCCAAGTAACGCCCAAGACAGTGTCTGCTATAATTCGCCTAACATCCAGAGGAAGGAACAGGGCGCCCTAAATCTGGACTGCAGGATTACTGAGCAATCTGAACAGGGAGCCTCAGGTTTGGACAGGGCGACAGCGGATCTCCTGCACTCTGTGGTCTTGTCATGATCTGGGTGGCACTAGTGGGCACTGTATTGTACATATTTGGTGACACCGTCCCGGAAAAAAAAAAAAAATAACGATCCAAGCGCATGATTACAAATCCACATTGCGTAACCATTATGTGATTAAGGTTATACAAAGGGGGTTAGCTTTTTGTTTTCTATTCTGGTGACGAAAGGCGCTCAATGCTACCAAATAACATGTCATCTGCCTGAGGAATTCCACCCTGCTGTATATATCACCCAGGATACCCATATTTCTGATAAGAATATGAGCTATATGATATTCTATGTGACACAACAACAATAACAACGAAAAAAAAAAACCATAAGCAAACTACAAGACGAAAACTGTTTCTAAATAATGGAAAACAAAGACGCTGGGAGATCCAGATGTGTTTAGGCTATAAAAGATGCATTGTGCTTTTAGAGTGGGAGGTATACCTTGGCTGATGGAAGTATCTCTTACAGTGAACAAGAACTATTAAAACAAAAAAAAAACATATAGAAAGCAAATAATATCTGATTTTAATATCACTGGTATTTTCTATTATAACATTTGCCTTGTGGAGTTTAAGTCAAGTATTGGTAGGTACTCAAGCGCTGCACCTTGCTTTCAACTGCACTCCCTGCTGGTTGTATGGAGCTGTCCACACTCCGGTGCTGAATCCCAGCCGCACAGTCTAGTAACGCTTTCAGCTCTATAATAAGTTCTCTCTATTTCTCTGTTTAATTAACGATGCACTGTTTGCTTAATTACTGTATATGAACTGTACCTGTGCACAGAGATACGATATTCTGTACAAAGAAATTATTAGGTGATGTGCAGTCATTAAGTGCAGTTATGCAGTGGCTACTGCAGATTATTTATTACAGTATTATTATTATTATTATTATTTCTTTTATGTTTGAAGATTACGTGCCCTTATTTTACCTCCTATTGATAATGAGGCAAACATAGCTCTGTACTATGCACTCTTAAATGTATGCTTTTGTTTTACTGCTACTGAGGCGAGGGGGGTGGACTATCCGGCAACTCAATTCAGTGGCATGGCATTAGCTTTTATTGTTATAGGAATAAATTTTATATCTTAACCTGCTGTTGATATTGCGATATTTTATAGAATAATATAGGAGTAAAATGTGCCCTATACACATAGATATAAATAATGCTATTAATGTACTTTGGTGCGCATGGAGTTGGTTCGATACAGTGTGTGTGAGTTACTTTATATGCAGCTGTGTTTGGAGGCATATCCTATTTTGTTAGCGTATGTATCGGGTGTATAGGGTATATAAATGAAGGATGTGTGTATGCATCGTGTACAGGGTATATCTCCAGTGGACAGTAAGTATTTGGGTGCAAAGTGTCGATCTCGCCAATATTTCTACACCTTTTAATGTTTTAAGGTGTGTGCATTATATAAAAAGAGTGTACCTACAGAGTACAATGTGTGGATTAGCTGTATTTGGGTGTAGAAAATGTGCTGTATACCTGGCATATCCTGTATGTGAATAAGGATGTCATGCTCATTATCATTACACAGTGCTTGAATAAGCAGTCAACGGGTTTGCTTATTGTAACCGCAATATTAGTGATTGGCTGAGCACATTGTATGAATATACTATTTATAGGTTTGGACAGTATTTATAACGCACTGTAGATGAATTTAATAACCTCTCATTAGGACGAATGACTTATGAACTAAGGAGTAGGTTATAATAAAAACTCCAACTGCTATTTGTCCTCTGTAATATAAATACTGTATTGAGTAGAACTAGCGTTTGAAGACAATGAAAGATTGACATGAATTAAGCAAGCGATTTTTCTCCAGCTATTTTAGAACTACTAGTCCCAGGATTCCTTATGGAGCGTCAAGTCCTCTGCAGGCAAGGAATTGTGGCTCCATTACTGGAGAGCCACCGGCAGCGTATTGTACCTGTGTCTGACATCAGGCTAGTCACTATAAATAGTTATTCCTTTGGTCCCTATACTAGTAGCAATCAGATTTATTGCGTCAGTAGATTTGTGTCATATGAAACACATGGATATGTGATGTATACCTTCACACAAAGGCTGCTCTGGTAATAACTGTTTAAGTTGATATACAGTGGCCTGATCAATGGTAATATGTCACTGGCTGGAGTCAGGTGGGGGAGGGGGCTGGGGGATAGGGGGTGTCAGTGAAATGACGTTCATACATTACAACACTTAAACTGTAACGTGGTAACAAATCTAGCGAGGCTTTGGGTAAGATCCATATAAATTGATTGTTGTGCTGGAACTGTTACAGGTTATATCCAGGGCTGCGGATTGTAGGGAATAAATGTCTGATTGCTATTTTGGTCACGTCTGAAGATGCGAATGCTGTGTGGTCCTATGATTCATCCTGTATGACATTCATTTCTACAGATTTCTTTTATGTGACATAAGAGCATTACATTACTTTTTAGCATAATTTATTATAGATACACTGTAAGAATTCCCCAGCTTTCAAAAGTCAGCATATACAATATTTTATATTGTACTATATGCACCTATAACATAAAATTATTCTTATTATTAATAATATTGTTTAGTGTTTTTATAATGTTAACACTAATAATGATATTGTATAATATCTTTGAGGATATGATATAATAATTTCTCTAGCACACACTGGAAATCATACAATGTCATGCAGTACAATTGGAATTGATAACATTGCACAATTATTTTTATAATGCTTTACACATTTTTGGGGTTGTTGGTCTCAGAAAAAACCTACTGTACCATGTGCAAATTAATCACTAGCTAAAGCTACAGCAGAACATATATGTACTATTTTTATTATTATTATCCATAAAGTGTGAGCATATTCCGCAGCGTTTAACAATTGAAGCATAAATTAAATATATATTGATGACAGTAGATAATAGAGGAACATAACTTGAAATAAATGCTTAGAAGTCTCCGGTAGAGCTTACAGTCTAAAAGTTGATTGTACAGATGTATGTTTACCAGGCATAAGATAGAAATAGCATCAAGGGGCCTGATTCATTAGTGATCTTATTTTGTGCAAAAGTTAAGATGCTTATTTTAAGAAGAACGGGGAGATAAGAATAAAGTTAAGATGGATTTTCATCTTAAATTAAGAAATTCTTCTCTTACGCAGTGGACTTTGCTTCTTATCTTCCTTTTCTGAGTATGCACAGAGTGGATTTGCTTAAGATAAGCAAAAAACGGCAGATAAGATCACTAATGGATCAGGCCCAAGATCTTTACCCCAAATGAAATTAATTAGGTGTCTGTGACTGTGTTACATTTTGCCTCTGGGCTGTATTTGGGAAACCACAAACGAAAAAACTAGTTAGAAGAGCTGTAGGTTTATGATTTATTCCCTACCCTGTCCTCAGCTCCTCTCATTGGCTATAGTGGGAATCATCCTTAAAATGTACTTACATATGTAAATGTTTGCATTGTCTTATTTTCCATAACATGTATACAACTTCCATAGACACATGAATGCGTGTACTCATTCATTAATGTACAAAACACAGAGGCTAAAGCTCTTTTTCATTTTCTTTCAGCTATACATTGGTGTTAGCGAAACAAAAGTAATAATATTTTAATTATTATCTAGTTTTCATATGTAAATGATAAAAAGAATACCCATAAAAGTGTGATGTGTGAGTTGGTGTGGCATGAAGGTAGATTCCCTGCACCGTAATGAAGAACGTTTTGTGGTTTGAATCTTGTCAGTGTTGACTGAGCTTGAATGAGAAGTGTCAGGGATTGAATGCCAACCACGCCATGATCCCTCACATCAAATGGCAACAGTGAAATTGGCTGATTTGTATTGCAATTGAGTTTGATTTACTTCAATGATTGCTCGGTATTACTTATCTAGTAAACAATTCATTCTTCATTTTGTTTTAGTACCATAGAGCGTGTTCTCCTGCGGTATACATTATTCATGACGTGTGTTCCTTATTTTTATTTATTTTGCCTTCTATCAAAATAGCTTTCTTATTAATGCAATGTATTCTGTCATTTCTTCAGCTGACATATTTTGACAACAGTTCCCCACTAATCATTATACAAACATTAAATCATTGTAAGCGTATATGATGTGAGATAGAGCCAAATGGTTTACAGATGTTCTGCAGCTGTCCTGTGTTGTATCAACTCCGGTTTATCAATGTGTGTGTGAAGCTAAAGCTGAAACTTGTGATGCAAAATGATGTTAATCAGACAAAGGGAAGATTAATATTATCTTGGCGTTGTGGGTAATACTCAAAAGTGCCGCCTCGGCCTAAATCCCTACTTCTACCTCCACCACTCATACATGAGCAATGTTTAGTTAGTTTATCGTTTGCATACTATATATAGTTCTGCCAATTTCTACAATACTACCACTACAATACTACCACTACAATACTGCCACTACAATACTACCACTACAATACTACCACTACAATACTGCCACTACAATACTACCACTACAATACTACCATCACTACAATACTGCCACGATTAAATTCTAGCAGTACTACAATAATACAATGACTACAATGATATCACTACCATAATAATAGCTAAACTACAATAATATTATAGCAGCAATAATATTTCTACAATTATACCATAAATACAATGATACCTTCACTGCAATCCCACCATAACTAAAGCCAGACAGTAAATTGTATATATTTAGTACAAAAATCTAATGTCTACAATAATACCATTGCCACAATGTTACCCTAACTACATTAATATTATTAGTATTAATGGTCGAAGTGGAAATTCAAAAGTGTCAGTTATAGAAAATGTAAGTGAATGGAATGTGATAGTTTTACAATGCAGGCAGTAGGAGAAGTGGCGGTATGACATACCACCGTATACACTCCACTTCCACCACTGTATATACTATATATATAATGTAAGTGAATGGAATGTGATAGTGTTACAATGCAGGCAGTAGGGGAAGTGGCGGTATGACATACCACCTTATACACTCCACTTCCACCACTGTATATACTGTATATATAATGTAAGTGAATGGAATGTGATAGTGTTATAATGCAGGCAGTAGGAGAAGTGGCGGTATGACATACCACCGTATACACTCCACTTCCACCACTGTATATACTGTATATATAATGTAAGTGAATGGAATGTGATAGTGTTACAATGCAGGCAGTAGGAGAAGTGATGGTATGACATACCACTGTATACACCCCCACTTCCACCACTGTATATACTGTATATATAATGTAAGTGAATGGAATGTGATAGTGTTACAATGCAGGCAGTAGGAGAAGTGACGGTATGACATACCACTGTATACACTCCACTTCTACCACTGTATATACTGTATATATAATGTAAGTGAATGGAATGTGATAGTGTTATAATGCAGGCAGTAGGAGAAGTGGCGGTATGACATACCACTGTATACACCCCCACTTCCACCACTGTATATACTGTATATATAATGTAAGTGAATGGAATGTGATAGTGTTACAATGCAGGCAGTAGGAGAAGTGGCGGTATGACATACCACCGTATACACTCCACTTCCACCACTGTATATACTGTATATATAATGTAAGTGAATGGAATGTGATAGTGTTATAATGCAGGCAGTAGGAGAAGTGGCGGTATGACATACCACTGTATACACCCCCACTTCCACCACTGTATATACTGTATATATAATGTAAGTGAATGGAATGTGATAGTGTTATAATGCAGGCAGTAGGAGAAGTGTCAGTATGACATACCACCTTATACACTCCACTTCCACCACTGTATATACTGTATATATATAATGTAAGTGAATGGAATGTGATAGTGTTACAATGCAGGCAGTAGGAGAAGTGGCGGTATGACATACCACCGTATACACCCCACTTCTACCACTGTATATACTGTATATATAATGTAAGTGAATGGAATGTGATAGTGTTACAATGAAGGCAGTAAGAGAAGTGGCGGTATGACATACCACCTTATACACTCCACTTCTACCACTGTATATACTGTATATATAATGTAAGTGAATGGAATGTGATAGTGTTACAATGAAGGCAGTAGGAGAAGTGGCGGTATGACATACCACCGTATACACTCCACTTCCACCACTGTATATACTGTATATATAATGTAAGTGAATGGAATGTGATAGTGTTATAATGCAGGCAGTAGGAGAAGTGGCGGTATGACATACCACTGTATACACCCCCACTTCCACCACTGTATATACTGTATATATAATGTAAGTGAATGGAATGTGATAGTGTTATAATGCAGGCAGTAGGAGAAGTGGCGGTATGACATACCACTGTATACACCCCCACTTCCACCACTGTATATACTGTATATATAATGTAAGTGAATGGAATGTGATAGTGTTATAATGCAGGCAGTAGGAGAAGTGGCGGTATGACATACCACTGTATACACCCCCACTTCCACCACTGTATATACTGTATATATAATGTAAGTGAATGGAATGTGATAGTGTTATAATGCAGGCAGTAGGAGAAGTGTCAGTATGACATACCACCGTATACACCCCACTTCTACCACTGTATATACTGTATATATAATGTAAGTGAATGGAATGTGATAGTGTTACAATGAAGGCAGTAAGAGAAGTGGCGGTATGACATACCACTGTATACACCCCCACTTCCACCACTGTATATACTGTATATATAATGTAAGTGAATGGAATGTGATAGTGTTATAATGCAGGCAGTAGGAGAAGTGGCGGTATGACATACCACCTTATACACTCCACTTCCACCACTGTATATACTGTATATATAATGTAAGTGAATGGAATGTGATAGTGTTATAATGCAGGCAGTAGGAGAAGTGGCGGTATGACATACCACCGTATACACTCCACTTCTACCACTGTATATACTGTATATATAATGTAAGTGAATGGAATGTGATAGTGTTATAATGCAGGCAGTAGGAGAAGTGGCGGTATGACATACCACCATATACACTCCACTTCCACCACTGTATATACTGTATATATAATGTAAGTGAATGGAATGTGATAGTGTTATAATGCAGGCAGTAGGAGAAGTGGCGGTATGACATACCACCATATACACTCCACTTCCACCACTGTATATACTGTATATATAATGTAAGTGAATGGAATGTGATAGTGTTACAATGCAGGTAGTAGGAGAAGTGGCGGTATGACATATCACCTTATACACTCCACTTCCACCACTGTATATACTGTATATATAATGTAAGTGACTGGAATGTGATAGTGTTACAATGCAGGCAGTAGGAGAAGTGGCGGTATGACATACCACCGTATACACCCCACTTCTACCACTGTATATACTGTATATATAATGTAAGTGACTGGAATGTGATAGTGTTACAATGCAGGCAGTAGGAGAAGTGGCGGTATGACATACCACCGTATACACCCCCACTTCCACCACTGATCACTATGATAATAACATCTCTATAATACCACCATTAAATACTATGACACCCTCATAACAATACTGCTATTACCACAATACTAACACACAATCACCATAATAATAGCATTAGTACAAAATACTAGCTCTGCAATGCTGCCCTCCCTGCAGTGCTACCATGACTACAATATTACCATAAACTACAATACCAACATCACTACACCGCTATAATCACTACAGTAATACAATGTCTGTACTACAGTACAGGTCCCAGAAAGACTGTCAATTAAAAATAATTGCAATACATAGCTGTCTCCTCATTGTAAGTCCAGCTCAGTCTGATATGTGTTTCCTCCAGTATGTCCCAAGCTTAAACATAAAAAATACAAATAATTATAGAAATAATAATAATAATAATAATAAACGGGCCATAATAGAATGTCTGCTACAACAGCAACATAGGAAAACTGTGTTTATTGCTCTGTGATATCAAACACGCACTATAGAATTATGTCTATTTAAAAATAATTATGTATTTTTGTTGACATAACACTTTACACCTGCTAGCTATAAAATATATTACTTTGTCCCCTGCATTTAGTTCTGGATTTAGTGGTTGGCCAACTGCCTTAAGTTCACTTTAAAGTAATATCAATGTTCCAACTAGAGCATATCCCCCCCCTTCCTCCCCCAGTGTCAGTTTGGGAAGATCTTGACATTCCAATACGGATGTCACATTTGTCCCTCTTATGATCCTCCACCCTCAATCAGTTGTTGTGACATATTTATTCATAGTTTCCCCACACTATTATAGTAGCATAGAGTACAATTACAACTAGAGTAATGACGTTACAATAGAATCATATTATCTTATTTACGGTTTCTAATATAGCTCTATGTCTATACAAATATGATTTTGCTCCGTTACTGGATTTGTTCCTAGAAGGACATACACTAAATTCCCAGGGCTTTGTAAACCTGCTCCATCACTGTTCACTCTTCAGCCTCAGTATTTATTTTATTTCTAAACCATCCCTGAATTTAGATCATCCCTTTCTGTCTTTTAAAAGGACAAAGCTCTCTATGTTTCGCTTGATAAAATGTGTCCTTAAATGTGTAAATCTCGTTATTTATAGCTCTTTTTAACTATCTTGCATAAAATAATCTTGTTATATCCACAGTAGCCCATTTTGCATAAGCCAACAGCACCATAGTGTCCCCAGACACATAGAAAAACGGTCATCTAATGGCTCCCTCTATCTGTTAGTATATGTCACTACAACCAGGGCTAATTTAAAAGGCAACAATGTTACCTCTTTAAAGATGCATGCGCAGGCAATGGCTGTCAAGGTTTAGCCTGGTGGGAAAGACTTAACTAAGCAGCCTATTAGGAAGATTTCAAAGGAAAAAATTTCAGATGACCCAGCCCAAGGTAGCCCACAATGGAACCGGCCCAGGGGACAGATGCCCCCTGCCCTGTAGCCCAGCCTCCCCCTCTTCTTGGATCAAAGTACATTTTTAAATATTCTTGGTCAGTTTTGAAATAATACAGTGTAATGCTTTAACCATAATCCAAACAGTCCTAACGGTATACCTACCCGAACTTCCATATCAGAGCTCTGATATTTCTAACCTTTAATTCTGAAAATGGAACAAACACAGTATAAGATGCACTGGTAGAAATATAAGTTGTTTTCTTTCTTTGTCTTTTGTGATTTTCTCTTGAGTAAAATTTGAGAACAACAAATGCAAACTTCTTACCCTGTAGAACTAGATGTTTTACTCTGTGTTCCACAGAATATTGACAGCAGATAAAGGCCCATTTAGGATTACAGTAATATATTCTAACATTCCTTCCACCCACTAGAGCATCGGAACCTGATAAACTATCGATACATTTATCTGTAATTCAATTAAGAATTTAAGAAATATTTTTTTCTGTAGTAGTTTTAACTGTGAGTATACTAAGAAATTACATCCATGGCCTACATTCATTTCTAGATATCATTTTTTTCATTTTACACTTAATTATCACATACTTGTACAATTTAGCAGCTTTTAGTAACATTACTCTACGAAGGAAGCCTAAATGCTTTTATTTCTCTTGTATGCATTTCATGGGGACTAAATGACTCTTCTACTTGCAGACAATTTACATTAAATCTGAAATTAATGATTATGTTCCATAATAATAATCTTTTGTCCCTTGTTCTTTCAATGGAAAAAATATAGAAGCAATTATTGAAAGTGGACCTAAACCCAATAATATAAATAATGTCCATGTCTATACTTACATGTGAAATTGACTCATAGGTAATATATAATGACTGAAACCACTACTGTAGCTGAATCCTTTAAGTGAGCAGCACTTTTCTCACAGAGAACTCTAAACCCTCTTAATTGTACTATTATTTAAAGTGCGCTAAGCACAAGCTCAGTGTACCTTGCATATATTCTACAGATGTCAGATACTCTATCCCTTCATAAGTAGATCCATCAGTCCATGTGCTTGCTTAAACTGCACTGCCAAGAAGAATTTACAAACATTGCCCAACCCCAAATCGAATTCCCAGAGGACATAACATACAGATGTTTTTTTTCCCCAGGGTTTGCATTTTCTATAATACAGACATGGCAGATCAATTCAATTCATTAACTTAATGGGGTTGAACGGGGGTGGCAGTCGGTTGGGAATTGGTGTTAGCAGGAGATCCAATCAGAAGCAGCAATACCATGATTGCAATTCGTGATTGGTTCTTCCATTTACACCACCCCCGTTTTTTGGCAGGGATGTAAGAGGAAGCTGTTGTACTGGGGTTCTGTTTAGGGGGAGGGGTATAATATGTTAGGTGGTAGTGCAGCTTTAAAGTCAAAAATACTGACTCCGGCTGCTCCTGACGCTCTCTTTCAACCAAAGTTGCCCTTAGTTGGTTATGTCTTCAGTGCCAATGTTACCTTATATACTGTTACCAGTACATCATCAGCAAGTCACTGACATCTCTTCCTCTTGCCATGTTAGACTAAATATTAAGCCCCTTGATCTGGCATTTTACACATAATGTATGATGCTTAATTATGTCTGGAGCTAATTCTGTGTAGAAGCACCTGCTTCCAATTTACTTTGTATCCCCCCAGTTATTCAAGTGTTTGTTTTATTTTGTCAGTTATATGTACGTTTTATGTTGTCTTTATTGGCAATTACAGGGCAACTTACTTACAAGGCGAACTGTTAATTGATGTATTGATCGTTGTGCTAGATGTCCATTCTGACATTTTTCAGCAGGATTTTTTGGTCTTTTTCCGGCTTTTTGACAAAGCGTATATTTATAAATGAAGTGCTTTATTTTGGTTTTTTTTTATTAGAACAATTGGGACCACTATTTTGAATGTTGTGCTTGTAAAATGGCGCTTTTCAGTCAGTTTTGCTGCGGTTCTGTCCTTAGTAGATCTGAAAACCACAAAAAAACACATAAAAATAAAATAGTAAATTTCCTCATAAGTCTTGACAAGATGCACCTGCTGACTACACTAAGATCTCAGTTGGCCTCATTTACAAAGCACACTCAATCCGGTAGTCTTGGTTTTGCACTGGAGTGTCTGAATGGGACTATTAAACGGAAATGCCTAACCTCTGTTCTTGGGAGAAGTATGTGGAGAGAAGGAAAAAATCACTTCAAAAGTCCAACCTCCTATCACTTTAGAGCCAGGGTTTCCCAAACCCAGTCCTCAGGGCTCCCTAACAGTGCAGGTTTTCCATATCTCCTTGCTGGAGCACAGGTGTTGTCATTACTGACTGACACATTGTAGCAGATCCACAGGTGGTCCTAATTATGTCACATGTGATCCAGAAAACCTGCACTGTTGGGAAACGCTGAGGACTGGGTTTGGGAAACCCTGCTTTAGAGCCAACACTTTCATTACCATAAACTCTTCAGTTTTTCTCCTAAAGTACTGTTTGGTTAATCATGAAAGTAGAGGTCTTCAGGGCTATATGTAGTGCAATTTTGTGTGTATGAAGCTTTTTCTTTACAATGCTCGAAGAAAGTATAGGACAAGTCCTGGTCTCTACAGGCTCTGATCAAGTGCAAATTTCAAGTCAATTTTCATAGTTGAAAAGACAATGTGCCCCTCTGCATGGCAATGAATGCCCCTGGAAATGCAATGGCTTTAGTGCAGATTTGCACCTGTAGGAGCAAAAACTGTGAAACTTAAAACTGTTAACTGAAATTGAATATATATCAATCAATTTGATTATAGCCTACATCAAAAATTATAGGAAAGAAACATTCATAGTAACAAATAATGGCAATTGCTCACTTCAAATGAATAAGCAGATCATTAATGGGGGCATTTAAAAAAACCTCGGCTAAAGGAAAAATAGGTGCCTATAGCAGTCACTTTCGTACTGTAATGTTTCTAGTACATTTTAGAACACAAGAGCAAAGATCTTATTGGTTGCTACGGATATCATTGCTTACCAACAGTTTCCATAAATGTCCAGTGCATCCATATTGTCCTGTAACCCTTATCAATCCATATTGAAGTTTGTTTGTTTAACATTCGCTGAGTGACAGTATTCTGACTACTGTCTTACAGTGACATCAACAAGCAGCTCATTGAATGGTTGGTGGACCTGTCACTTATTTGAGATATATAGGTAATGTGCTTTTCAAAACTAAATAATGACCATCAAAAATAACAATTGTGTAATAACAATGTCATAACCAATGGGGAATACAAGGCTGCAGAGTAGTTTAATAAACTATTAATATGTATCAAAGTGAATCATATTTTTCTCTACATAAGGATAGTACCTGAAAATCAGAACTGCACTATTTTCATACATACTTAGTACACTGTTTAGATGTGATAGGGTATCCTTCCCCCCACAAAATATAGCCTATTTTTACTGTTACTCCCCTAAATCTCTATGTTGGGTATCTTTCCACTATCTTATTCCTATTACATCACTTTCTGTACTATTTGGAACAGAGGGATCATGGATAATTTAGAGGGGGGAGTTTAAATTAAACAGTGATAGGGATCAATGTTCCCTATAAAAAGGTGATTGAAATTGCCTACAAATCAATAATGCTACATATATTTTTTTGGGTGGTATGTTTAATTCCAGTTTCATTTACTCTGCATGTCCTTTTTATGATAGGGAACAATGGATTCATGAAAAGTGTGGTAAAGAAAAACTGACATAAGAAGTGGTGATGTTTGAGCATTTCACAATTACAGTTATAGGGCTAAATTTATCTAGCTGAGAGTTTCCGCTGGGTTTGAAAAGAGGAGATGTTGCCTATAGCAACCAATCAGATTCTATCTGTCATTTTGTAGAATGTACTAAATAAATGATAACTAGAATCTGATTGGTCGCTATGGGCAACATCTCCACTTTTCAAACCCGCTGGAAACTCACAGCTTGATACATTTACCCACAGTTTTCAAATAACTTTTTTCCGCAGTTTTTTTTACTCCACTTCTACCTCTGCAGGATTCTATAGTTTTCCTCTACATTCTATACAGATACAGGTGTGCGCATTCCATTTTCCATTCTGTCCCTCATCCTAACTCCTTACCAGACTAGTAATAATTCCTCACCACCTTGTGCTCTACCTCTACCACCTTTTGTTTCCCAGCAGGTCTTTCCCACAAACAGGCTGAAATCTGTAGAAACATCACAGACTTGGGACAAGGATTATAACTCTTACAGGCCACCATGTGTTTCATCATAATACCACTTAAAAACAAATATTCTTGGTTATATTTGCAACCAATGGATAGTGTTTTAGGTTATTTAATTTTTGTCCGGTTAGCATCTGAAACCTACTCTATTTTGCCCCCCTACACTTATTAGATACGGTGGGGGTTGGGATATTGAGCACTACAGCTGGTGCTGCACAGCAAAAGTGTCATACAGGAACAAATAACTGCAAACCCAGGCTCATTTCCCCACACAATTGTTGATATCACTCCGTTCAAATCTCCTCTCTACCCAACGCAACTCACTGCAGTTGGTAACGATGAAAGATGAGGTTCTGATTTTCCAGGTTGGACATTTAAAACTGGGGTCATGTCAAATACACATGTAAATACACACTCAAAATGATTGCAATGAGCTGAATCGAGAATTGATTACAGATATATAACAAACTAACGTCAGATCAGCTGTCCGGCCATACAGTGTGTATATCATATTTCATTTTCATTTACAAACAGATTTCCACTGTCTTCCAACAAAGGGACAGTAAAGAAATATTGCAGAGGATAACAATGTTACATACTTGAAATGTTCATGCTGGATGTCACTACTCAAACCAAAATGTAATCTATTTGTTGGTGCCTACAACAAAGGAAGACAAAGTGAATTGCCCAAGGTCACAAAGAGAATATACTGGTATTTGAAGTTCTGTAAATCACTGACAGTGGTTTTAATCACTGGATCCTAGGACTGTTCATTCAATGTAACATTGCCTGCAGTGATTTAGTGACTTGTTGGCCATGTGTCAGGATGCCTACCAGTGGTCAGGACATTTTGACCGTCTTCCCAGTACTCATTGATTTTTACTGTATGTGTGATTTTGAAAGCAGAGCACCTTCAGCTATTTTTGGCAGCCCCCCTTCATCATGCAGCTAGCCATTAAGAAACATTAGTGACACCAAAACTGTTCTTCACTTAGGTCACACTTCATTGAGCACTTACTGGAGTTAAGTGACTGCCAAAGAACAGCACACAGAACAGGACATTAGCAAATTACAGGATAGATGAAAATAGATCTACCAAACGGATATAAGCTAACATTATACTTATAGATGTCACAAGTAGAGCACAGTATGGGTATGCAGAAATAAATGTAGCACCAGTGGTCTAGTTCTCTATCATTGTGCCCTAAAGCAAAATTTAGGGGATGGGGGGGATGCTGGTGATCTGCTGCGGTGGTTTCATGAGGACCTGCGCATGTTTGAGTTACCAGTTCCACTGTGGAGCTGAAAACCAAAACGGGGCTTCAGTCAGCAGTAGCTCAGAAGAGCAGAGCAGGAATCTCTGCATTGAATGGATTGACGTCACAGGGCTCCTTACCGCCAGGCCTCGTAGCAGCTGCATGGCCTGCTTCAGCGTCACTGTATACGATGCTCTCTGGAGATGCAGACTAGTTAGATGTGGATGTATCTCCAGGTATGCTGTTTAGGATGGGGGCTTTTGGGGAGTATTCATTATAAGTAACTGAATTTTAAAATTAGTTGTGTGGTTTGTTTTTTTTGTTTGTTTTTTTGTAATATTATGTACTATTGTGGAACTACATGTTCCAATGGCCCTAGTTCCACAAGCTTCAGCAAGCTGTGGAAGATACTGGAAGCTATATGTATGCTGGTTCTTGAAGTTCTTCAAGCAACCCAATGCTTTTAATAAACAATGACTGCCAGAGAATGCTAGGAATTTTAGTTCCACAACAGTACTCAATTATTTTTAACTCTTTAAAACATTGGCACCTATCATCCAGGGGTGCCAGAAGGAGCCCCAGTGCAGTTCAGCATGGGGCCGCTTTGCACACATTTTTTGTCGTGCCACTTTCCCTAGGGAATTCCATCCCATGCTAATCAGGCTTGGTTGGTTTCACTTTATATCAGGGAAACCCCACACTGTGGGTCTCCCTATTATAGTGTGACCAGCCCAGCCTGTCATAATCTGGAGCTAGTTCCCGTGTTTTAGTGGTAGCCATCCTATGCTATTACTTATTTTTAATACATTTTTGACACTTTCTGCTGTATCTTTACTCACATTTCTGAAAAGAAATACTGCCAAGCTGTCAGTCACTCTGTATCTGCTCAGTTGAAGAATGAAACTCTGCAGAATTATATATCTCTAATAGTAACCCGAAAAAACAAACCAAGGGAAATGTCAATTACCAAACTTCTTTTAGTCTGCCACAGTGATCTATGTTAAAAAATAGAAGCATTTATTTCATTGCTGCTTTACAATGTCACCTTCTGACTGACGTATGTCAGAACCTCAAATGAGAAGAACACAAAATAAGAATAAAGTTCAAACGCTTATTGAACAATTATGTCCAGGTATGGGGACTTGCTGCAAAAAAGTAATTGCTACAAAGTAATTAAACATAATTTAACACATATACATATATATTAAACAAGCTGTTGCCCGGGTTTGATGAGAATTCCTCTGCATTTTCAGTTTTCTCGCTCGAGTCGTATCTCAAAAATGATCCCCAGTCAGTGTTGTGAGTTGGTTAAATGTGGTGGTGCTGAGTATTCCAGCAGGGACGGCTTTCACCTGACAGTGTTAGGGCTAGTATATTAGTCTGGCCACCATTGTTCCATCCACTATGCAAAACATTATTAACAGGGATGAGATCTCTCCTCCAATAAAGCAGTACTTTTGGCTCAGGGGGCAGACATGGCAGACAACGAATTAGCCATCACCAAACTCTGGTTGAAGAAATAGAAACAGCTTCCATAGCACCACCCAGCAGGATGTAAACAGCAGCCGGTGTTATCATAGATACAGAGCCAAAAGCATCTGTTAAAAATGTAAAATCATCAGGGATACAAGAGACTGGTAGGGGAATTGTCAATGTCTCCTTAGCTGAAGGCATCAGCTTTATCCAAATTGTATCATTGTATTTTATGGTCAATGAATCCCAACAATGAAATAAACAAGCGCAGTTCAGTCATCTGCAGTGTAGTCATATAACTTCAAGTTATCATAACCAGCAGTCTATTCACATACTGTAAATTAAGATGTTTCATCCTTGAGTTCTAACTTTGGGGCAGAGATTTGCACTTGTACCCCCATGGACCTGTAATCATCTGCTTCTGGCCCTGGATCTAGGCACTAATATGTGTTAGGAGTAGTTGTATATCTTTTACCAGCTGGCATCGAAGAAGAAATGCCAAGAACATGGGATTTGTTGCAGAAATGTTTTATTGGCTGGTCATGGTATTCAGCCAGGTGACTTAGATATCCCACATGTTCCCTCCTGACAGGGCCGGATTTACCACTATGCAACCTAGGCACTTGCCTAGGGCCCAGCGGTCGCCAGGGGGCCCAGCGGGTGTTGGAGGTGCCAGCAAAGAAAAAAAAATATTGTGTCCAATATGAAGACTCAGAGGAGCGGCGCGTGCGACAGAGCAAGAAAGAAAACAGATGAGAAAACAGAAAGAAGAAAACAGAAGAGAAGAAAGCAATATAAAGGTAAGCAAACTAACGGAGGCACAATGGCACAATATGAAAAAGGGGAAACAAATTGTTGCAAAAAAATTATGAAGGAGGGCAGAGGTGATGTGAAGGGGCACAGAGGTGATGTGATTGGGGACAGAGGTGATGTGAAGGGGCACAGAGGTGATGTGATTGGGGGCAGAGGTGATGTGAAGGGGCACAGAGGTGATGTGAAGGGGCACATGTGATATTGTGAATGGGCAAAAGTGATGATGGAGGGACAAAAGTGACAACTGCTAGGTTGTTGGTTGGTTGGTTGTTGCTGCTAGGTACGCCCCCAATGATGCAAGTCACGCCCCCAATGATATGGCCGTCGCTGCTGCTTTACTTCTACTCAGCTATAGGTGTATATGGTATGCTAAAAAAACATAGTGCTATGGATTGTTCAGGAAGGGGGGCCCCCAACCAGTCTCTTGTCTAGGGCCTCATGAGGTCTAAATCCGGCTCTGCCTCCTAAAGGCACCATGATAAACCAGGTAGATTGGTAACAGTAGATCAGGTTGAGGGGACAGTATATGAGTAACAGTGTTTTTCTTCCATAGGACACCAATTCTAGAACCCAGAGACATACGATATTTTGCCCAAAGATCCTACCAGCTTCTGGGCTAAGCTGTTATTCTTGCATTTGGATCTTCTATGTAGATTAAAAACCAAAGTAAAAGAAGGTCAAAAAAAGTCACAGACACCATTATTAAGTATACAACATGTTTCTAGAATCCACTCTGTACATTAATTTGGAGTCCTAAAATTTTGTTGTACAAGTATAGCTTTTACATTTATTTAGTTATTTTTTTATTATTGTTTATAAAGCACCACCATATTATTCAGAGCTTTACAGGGAATATTTGACCATCCACATCAGTCCCTGTAGTACTGGAGCTTACTGTGTGAATTCCATGAAACAAACACATACACTTTTTTTGGGGGATCGTGAGGGCCCATGTCTGGAACATACCTCACAGGGACACCCCTTTTCTAATGCCCTTTTGACAGGACAATCAAATGGGTATGTTTATAAGCTGTTTGTCACGACAGTTATCCCTTACATTCATTTGCATGATATTCGTACACCCACATACACTGACACCTAGCCAACACTAGTCAAACAGGTTATGGTCATAGTCAGCCACTGCTTATCGGTTCAACTGTTTTCATTTCTCTTTATAGCTGTTATCCGGTTCTTTATGTAGAATTTCACAGCTAACCAGTTTCGATCTCTCAGTGTGAATGGCTCAGCCATGATACATGAGACGTTATCATGCTTTCCAGGCACCCTGCATGTCTGAATAAACTTTATCATGTGCTTCTCTGCAGCTTGGATTCCCTCTGTGTCCCTCCCCCCAACCACATCTTTATGACCTGCAATGAAGCAGAGTTGTCAAGTATGAATTTGCAAAACACAGAGAAAAACACATGCTTTGTGTAACAAAACATGCTACACTAACTTTGGGAAGCCTTGGCTGGGCTTTGGTTCTGTGTTGCTGTATCCATACACCGTCTTCCGTCTGACAGGAAAGTGTTAAGCAAAAGCATGTCCACTTGTCTCTCTGGTTCAGGGGATTGCTCATGCTTTGCTCACTCTGTGCCAGACTGGTTCTAAAGAAGAACAGATATATACATGACTGATCTAAGATCAAAAATATTTATCAGATACGAGATTTCCAACATACAGTCTGGATCAATGTCCATCTCTTTCAAATTCTTGCCTTTGAACTCAGCCACTGTTCCCCTCTCTTGAGTCTTTACAAATTTAGCTGATTTTGGTGGGTTGGAGGGTACCTTGTGGGAGGGGTTAATACTGTCAGTGCACCCTGATGTCGTCCCAAGGAAGTCTGCCAATTGATCCCATTCTGTGTTATTTAGGTTGAGAACGTTTTTAAGGAGTAGCAACATGCTTTCAAAGCTTCGTAGAAGACATTGGGGATTTTTAGCTCCACATTCGTGAGCAAAAAGGTTTATGCAAAAGAAGCCTCTGAAATATGACCACGCAGCTGGTCTGGCAAACATATAAACATTTTTGGTGGCCCCTCCACATTCTTCATACTTCTCTGCAAGAAGTTCCATTGCAGTTTGCATTGCTGGTGTCAGCAGTATTGGTACTTTTCTCCCTCATTTCCCCTGGATTTCAATCCTTGTGAAGTTCTGCCAAAGCTACTTCTCAAACTAGACTGAGAAGGTAGACTGGTAATCAGCTGGTTAATGTTCCACACAGGTAGTGTTCAAACCTTTGGGGAGATATAGTTAACTTTACGTTTGTCCGTTATTTTTAGTCAGTTGAGATCTGGGATCTCATGCTGTATAATCGTCACCTGTTGTCCTCATGATAAAATCATGTTGTACCCAGTGGTGGAAGTAGTCTAGTATACAGTGGTACGTCATGACACCACTTCTCTTACTGCTTTCATTGTAAAACTATCAAATTCCATTCACTTACATCTTCCATACCACCACTTCTAAATTTCCACTTCGGCCACTGGTTGCATCATAATCCTCCCGTTACTCGAGTTATCAAAGTACCCATATTCATAACTAGCATTTGTCAGTTTTGTGGGGTCCTCTTTTTGTGTCCATATTATGGCTGAGGTCAAGACAGTGTTGGTGTGTACAGAGGTCAATGTAAGGACAAGTATAGGAATACAAGTATACACACACTCCTATGGTCCATTTTTCTCAGCAGCCTATTAACCTACCAGTATGCTATTTACCATTTACAGCTGAATATTTGTCATTCACCTCAGTCCCTGCCCCATTGGAGCTTACAGTCTACATTCCCTAACACACGGACTAGGATCCATTTTAGTTAGCAGACAATTAACCTACCAGTATGTGTTTGGAGTGTAAGAGAAAACATGATGAGACCCATACAAACACGGGATCAAAAAAACTCTACACAGATAGGAACCTGGTTAGAATCAAACTCATGATTTCAGCACTGAGTGGTAGCAATTAAACCACAAACTGTTTTAACTTGGGCTTTGGTTATCCCAGAGCCAGAATGGGATTAAGCTGGTAGCTTTATGGGCTAGAGCCCAGGGACAGCCTTAGAAACTATTTTAATATGGTTGCTTGCCTGCTGTCAGTAAAAACCTGTCACTGTAGTGCGGCCGAGGTGCACAGTAATCTCCTTAGTGTGGAAAACACGTGAGAGTGAGACTATGACTCATAGTCTCACTCTCACGAGATCTCACTAAGGAGCTTACTGTGCACCGCGACCACACTACAGTAAAAGAAGAACACCGGCACTACAGTGGACGAAGAAAGGACGGATCTGGAGCACAAGAAATTGCGAGGTAAATGCTCGGGGGGAAGAGGGTACAGGAGGAGCAGACCAAAGCCCACATATTATGACTGGGGGGGAGATCATGACTAGGGGGGAGCATGACAGGTTGGTGGCTGGACTGGCTGGTGGGAAATCATCATGACTGGGGGGGGGGCATGGCAGGGTGGTGACTGGCATGGCCGGTGGGAGGCCATCATGACTGGGGGGGGCATGACAGGGTGGTGGTTGGCCTGGCTGGTGGGAGATCATCATGACTGTGGGGGGGAGCATGACTGGGTGGTGGGTTGCCTGGCTGGTGGGAGATCATCATGACTGTGGGGGGGATTATGACAGGGTGGTGGGTTGCCTGGCTGGTGGGAGATCATCATGACTGGGGGGGCATGACAGGGTAATGGCTGGCCTAGCTGGTGGGAGATCATTATGACTGGGGGGGGGCATGACAGGGTGGTGGCTGGCCTGGCTGGTGGGAGATCATTATGACTGGGGGGGGGGCATGACAGGGTGGTGGCTGGCCTGGCTGGTGGGAGTTCATCATGACTGGGGGGGAGAAGAGACAGGGTGGTGGCTGGCCTGGCTGGTGGGAGGTCATCATGACTGGGGGGGGGCATGACATCATCAGTAGGGGGTGTATGACTGGGCCTGGGGACAGAAAAAATAGCAAAAGTATAAAAGATAAGAGAAAAAATATATAGGTTAATATGTGCAAATGGATTATGACTTCACCTTGTATATAGTGATTCATGTGCATTCACACACAATAATGCCAAAATAGACCAAAACGGGTGAAGGAGATCCTCATTATTATTACTAGCAACATCTTTTCTACCTCACTATCTCCTGTTTTTTCTGGTTCCTTCAGCTATTTGAATTTGAAGTGGCACGTTTAGTTGGTCTACTTTGGAAGTATTGGTGTGTAAGGGAATCACTATATACGTGGTGATGTCATAATCCATTGGAATACACGCACTACACATTTTTTCTGTTATCTTTTTTGCTTTTCCTTTTTTTTGTGAGAACTCTGGATCCACACGGCTGGGAATTATTCAAGTAGAAGACGTTTCGTCCCCTATGTGCTGGCTATGTTATGAATTGTGAACTCTGCTATATGATTGAAGCCTCTTTGCCATGATCTGTTAACATGTTATATATCACTATTATAATGGTCTCATGCTATTGAGAAATATCTTTGTTAATATGTGCTTGTTGCTATTTTTAAAGGACTATACAATATTTTATATGTATTTTGCATTAGCTTAGTAGTTCCATATCTTTAGGGGTCTTTTCTTAAAAACCATTTTGGATACGGGTGGGGGAGGGGCACCCAATAATATCAGATTAGGCATAAGTCGCTTGACAAATGGGGGCCTCACAGTACTCCCAGCCCAGGGGCCGCCAGTGTCTTAATCCGGCCCTGCCCATAGCCAAGGGATGTAGGGAAGTACAATCTTTGATCATGACGCTGTTGCTGAACTGTATCTTCAGCATAGCTCCAGTTAACATTAATAGTTTTTTTGTGTTCCTTGTGTGTTAATTCATGCATTCGTGAATTTGTCAGAGTGGTTTATTTACACAGCACCCAATTACTACAAAAATGCTTTGATCAAGCTAGAAAAATTCAGACTGGTGAAAGTAAATATCTAACTACATGCTAGGGGTTACCAAACATGAAGCCAGTGTTCACCGTTATTTACTCAATGTAAGTACATTCTCATCCAATTCTGAACAAATATTTGCAAAGTTTATTTTTAGCAAGTGAAATATTTTATTAACAAATTGCAAGATTTATGAAGTTTCACATGAAATGGGTTTGTATACCTCTCTGTGAATCCAGTTTTAAGGGTTATTTCCAATACGAATAGTTTATTCACATGTCCTGTATCCTGCAATGATGAACCCCTACAAGTGCAAAACCCTCTGTCTGTTAATCTGTAGCTGCCTCAATGCTGGGCTGCATCATTGATCGCTATAAAGAGCATTGAGGATATTTTCCTGTGTACATCACATTTGAGGTGGATGCACATGAACTGATAGTACATAGTAATACAATGCACTTAAAAAGGATAAAGGGTATTTATGTGCATATGTTGAGTTGGACAACTTATTCGTGACAGGCGTATATCAGTGGTAACAAATGTGTACTGACCCCCACAATAGTGTAGAAATAGCATAGAGGTGGCGTAGAGACGTGTAGCAAGTAATAAAGTCTCAATTCCCTATCTGTGCACAGTATAATAATATAATCAATTGCCATATACACAAGAGAGAACACTGTCTTCACAATGTTATTAATAAATATTCCATATTAATATATATTCCATATATAATGTAAATAAATTACAAGCATGATACAAAATGCAAAGTAAATTAAATGCAAATATCAGTTGTTTTCCTCTTTAAAAATCAAATGGTAATCTTCTTTCTGGCACTAGTCCAATGCAAATGTCAATTAAGTTATGCAAGGAGAGGGCAGCTAATGAATCAGCTGGAGGGGTCAAAACACAACCGACCAATCAGAATTGGCTAGCAAGTGCCCTCCAGCACCAGCTCCAGGAATACACCTCCTAAAAGGCGTATCTGCAGGTACGCTAGGTCTAGTTGTGTCACAATTGTGTGAACATGCCCTCACAGTAGCCTCTGCTTGTCCACATCTGCCTACCCATGTTCTACCTCTACAGTAAGTCACAAATCTAAAACGGACGTATGTGTAAGCATTTATGTTATTCATTACTGAAATGTGTATCTTTCTTAAAAGAATATATCCAACTCTAAATAAACCCCCTAATGAAAGGAGACATTAAACACCTTAAATAGCTGATAACATAGAGAACAGCTGTACAACATACATACATACATACATACATACATGTAGTTACCAACATCTTGTGTTCTGTTATAGCTTGTGACATTTTAAACATTGGTCCTGGATGAATATCAGTTTGTATTTAAGTTCCAGCTTTCTATATCCACAACTGGCATCACATACAGAGCCACTTTGTCGATTTACAACTCTCACCCATTATTTCCGGACAAGAAAGTGCATTATCATACTGAATAACCCTCCCCGTTTTACACAAGATGATGTTGGCTGGCTTCCAGCTACTACAAGCTGCTAGCATAGTCGTTTAACATTTATGTACTCTTGAAATCATGCCTTGGGGATACAGATACTAATGTAAAAGTCCTTTTGGCGTTTTGTGGATGAAAAATTAGAGAGGCTTTAGATATCTCGTTGATCAGGCAAAAAACTTGAGATGAGCCAGTTACAACAAGAAACAAAAGCATTTGACAGTTTTTGCTTTAAAATATAGCTCTGTAAATAGTAAAAGCTGTCAATATTTTAATACATAATAATAATAACAATAATAATAATAATAATAACATGGGGCAAGCTATTATTTATTTTTATAAATACTACACACTTAGGGATCTAAATTAGGTGCCTGTAGTGTGTTCTTACAACTAAGGAGTAAATTTATCAAGCTGCAGGTTTGAAAAAGTGGAGATGTTGCCTATAGCAATCAATCAGATTCTAGCTGTCATTTTGTAGACTGTACTAAATAAATGATAACTAGAAACTGATTGGTTGCTATAGACAACATCTCCACTTTTTCAAACCCGCAGCTTGATAAATTTACCCCTAAGGTTTTTGTTTTGGTCGACAGACATCTGATTGATAACGAAGGTGGTTGTTTTATGCACTAGTGTAATTATAATGGCTGTCCGGGACTTATTGGAATTTGAGTTGTGGAATCGACAAACTTTGGACCTTTTTTTTATCAGATAAGGACATCATATACCCTATCGGTTTCTATTCTTGAATAATACTTTCATATAATATACCAATTAGCACATAACTCTAATTATACCATCAACTACACCATTTAGCTACTAGGTTGACCAATATCAATTATACACAAATCAATTATATCATATTCAGATCAAAAAGTATAGAACTGAGTTTTTTTTATATATTTTCTATGATTGATTCAGAGGGTGGACACCTCTAAACTCAAGCAGCTCCCAATAATCACATATACCTGGAATAGGAGCAGCGAGCACAGACATGAATATTAATAACTTTGATAAGTGACGGACATATCATCTTTGATAAATTAGGCAACACAACTACCTCAACCTGTATCTATGGTAACAACCAAGTAATACAGGCATCTTCCATATTTATCATTTAAATGTAAATTATTTTTTCCCCACTGTAACTAAAGTGACATTTTCTAATTTCAGACAGTAAAAGAGTCTAAAATAAGATGACACATTAATAATAATATATAGTTATAAAATCAATAGTAATGTATAAACCATATAATTATATACATTAGATGCAATGACAAGAAATCTAGAGATGTGGTGAAACATTTTTAAGTGGAACGTGAGTCATTTCAGCTCCCCAGCGATACCGTCTAGCAGCAGTAAAAGGAGTCTTACTATTCGTCATACCAGTCAGAACACAGACTGAATGAGAGAGCTGTCATTTAAATGTTGTTTTTACATAGCATGAAAGTAAGCATATGTTTAATGGTGGCATATTATTATACTATTGGGGCACCACTGTGGCTTAGTGGTTAGCACTTCTGCCTCGCAGCACTATGGTCATGAGTTCAATTCCTAACCATGGGCCTGATTCATTAAGGATCTTAACTTAAGAAACTTCTTATTTCAGTCTCCTGGACAAAACCATGTTACAATGCAAGGGGTGCAAATTAGCATTCTGTTTTGCACATAAGTTAAATACTGACTGTTTTTTCATGTAGCACAAAAATACTTGATAGCTTATTTGTACACTGAAATTTAAAGTTGATATTTGTGTGTTACATGCATAAACAGTCAGTATTTAACTTATGTGCAAAACAGAATACTAATTTGCAACCCTTGTAACATGGTTTTGTCCAGGAGACTGAAATAAGAAGTTTCTTAAGTTAAGATCCTTAATGAATCAGGCCCCATAACCATATCTGTGTGGAGTTTGTATGTTCTACCCATGTTTGCGTGGGTTTCCTCTCGGTGCTCCGGTTTCCTCCCACACACCAAAAACATAATGGTAGGTTAATTATCTTCTATAAAATTGACCCTAGTCCCTCTTCTGTCTCTGTGTGTGTGTTAGAAAATTTAGACTGTAAGCTCCAATGGGGCAGGGACTGATGTGAGTGAGTTCTCTGTACAGCGCTGCGGAATTAGTGGCGCTATATAAATAGCTGATGATGATTATGTTATAGTTGCACGCATTTTACATCAATCTGGTTCACTTCCATGTAAAAGTAAAGGGAAGTGAGTGAGGTACTAGAAGTTCCACGATCACCTCTACATTCCATTCTGTAAAATGAAAAGGGTTCTCAGAACCATCCATGCTTTCAATTTGACAGCTGGGAGAGGAGGCTCAAGCTATCTACCTCCGAGTCACTACTCTAGGATGTGTCTAGCTTAGGGCTTTTATGTTTTCGAAGCTAAAAACTGGAAAATTATTGACATGAAATTTACTCAGTCCATAAGAGTTTTTCCATGCTTACTTTTGAGTTCCAAAAACAATAAACAGCTTTAGAAATATATTCCATTTTCCAACTAACTGTGTTAATCTAGTTGCAAACTTACAGGATGACAATCTTCCCAATTACAGATTTCTAGTGGCAAAAACTGATACGGTTTTTAAAAGTTTGAGACTAATATTAGCCCAACTCATGTGTCCAGAAAGAGGTGCAGACAACAGCAAATCCAGAATTCATATTTAAAAAATGGGAATCATTTGTCACTTATGTTAGAGAGCAGAAGCAACTATGGGCAGAGAGGTTATCAATGACCAAACAATGATCTATAGATGTCTTTTTCAAGCGATTGGCAAGAATGTACATGTATGGATCCAAACCGCAGTGATCCAAAAATGCAAAGTAGGAACAAATTCTTAGGGCTAGATTTACTAAGCTGTGGGTTTGAAAAAGTGGGGATGTTGCCTATAGCAACCAATCAGATTCTAGCTTTCATTTTGTAGAAGGTACTAAATAAATGAAAGCTAGAATCTGATTGTTTGCTATGGGCAACATCCCCACTTTTTCAAACCCGCAGCTTAGTAAATCTAGCCCTTAGTAATTTAATAAAGCTAATATTATCCCTTCATCTTAAAATGCCTATGTCTCACATCATATAATCATTTGTATCTTATTGTCTCTTGTAGTTCTGCAAGTCGAGCACAGCAACTGAAATAGAAAAAGAAAATAGTAAATGAAATAAAAACTAAAATATGTATTTCCTGAGGGTCTTTGGACTGCAAGTAAAGTACATTTAATCTCACGAAGACAGAGCAGTCGTCAAATTACTGAAGACTAGGGCAAACATACATCCTGGATTACATTGAGAATAAGCATTAAAGTTTAGTATGCTGTGTTTTAGTTTTCCCTCTATGACTGTCCTGTTTATTTGTCTGACTATGCTTCCATTATTACCTAGATAATGAAATAACCTCTGCCCAAATAAAAATGACAGGGCCTCTTTAAATGCAATTCATTCACTATCTAACACACTGTGTAGATGTATGCACGCCCTAAGTCTGGGAGACAGCTTAAGGAGCAAAGGTTGAGTTTTAATAATGGTTACATTATGGTGAGGATTGATCCAGGGAATGTTGCCAAAAGTCTTTTGTGTGGAGAGGGTTTTAAAGTAAAGGGTTTTTCAACCTATTACCTCCTCTCACGCACGTATCCAAGACTTCTCCCGCGCCGATCCCCTCCATTGGCACAAGCTCCCCCGCTCCATCAGAACTTCCCCTAATCTGTCCTCTTTCAAACGAACATTAAAAACCCACCTTTTCTTAAAGCCTTCTAGTCTCATGCCTAAACTCCCACCGGTCGGCTACCTCTCTTTCTCATCCCTTCTTCCCTTCTCCCCCTTCCTCAACTCCGTCTCCGTTTCTCCCGTCTCTCCGTCTCATCCATGTGTCTGTCTATCTTCCCCTCCCTTTAGATTGTTCGCTCCTTTGAGCAGGGCTCTCCTACCTTCTGTTTCCATCACTTTTAACTGCGCTCTCCAGCTACTCAGCTAACCTCCTCTCAGTCCCTCTGCCCTCGGTCACCTCTCGCTTCTCTCCGCTCCCCTCAGTGACTCTCAACCTGTCATCCGTGCCCACCCTCTTGGGCCATAGTTACCTGCCTATACTCACTTTTCCCCTCCCTCCCTCTCTTTCATGCTGTGCCTGAGCCCCCAGAGTTATAGTGCTTACTGTTACTTGTACTGTGCTGTTTCACCTTGTACTGTGCCATTGTTTGTCCTTGTACGGCGCTACGGATACTTTGTGGCACCCTATAAATAAAAATTAATAATAATAATAATTATAATATTGATTACTAAAAATTTACTGACTTCTGCATGCCCTCCTGAGACTTTTATTAAATATATTGCTTAACCTGTCTGGCTTTTATGATTTTTAGCATCTTTACATCATTGATGCAATATCCTGGGATACAGTACCAAGCTTTTATTTGGGTATGATACAATAAAGAGAGCTCAGCAGAGTTGATTCTTATCCCAGGCCAACGAAAGCATACAACTCTGCCTGGTGATATCGACCTATGTGAGAAGAACAGAAGGAAGCTAGATAGGTAAAGCAATAGGTTCATGATGCATACTGGATGTACACCCCAAAACCCCTTGGATTTCTACCAGTGCTTTAGATGATCCACCCAACGCACTTCATGGTGGCTACTCCCGACTCTCATAAGATCATCATCTTCATCATCCACATTTATCTATATAGCGCCAGCAAATTCCGTAGCGCTTTACAATACTGGGTAATACATATAGACAGAGAGGTAAGAGAACCCTGCTCGCAAGCTTACAATCTATGGGACGATGGGAGTTTGAAACACAAGGACATGTGCTGCATCATATTGCACAATGGACCAGCTAGAACACAAAGGTAAAAGTACTGAGTGGGCTGTGTGTGTACCAATGTTGGTCAGAGGGTTGTTGTCTTGTGTTAGCTGTGAAGAGGGTAGTAATAGGGTAATCTAGGGAGATTAAGATAGTGGTTGAGGAATATCATAAGCTTGCCTGAGGAGGTGGGTTTTCAGAGAACGCTTGAAGGTTTGGAGACTAGAGGAAAGTCTTACTGTGCGAGGGAGGGAATCCCACAAAGTGGGTGCAGCCTGAGAAAAAGTCCTGTAACCGAGAATGGGAGGATGTGATGAGAGTGGAGGAGAGACGTAGATCTTGTGCAGAACGGAGGTGTCGAGTTGGGAGATATTTTGAGACAAGTGAGGAGATGTATGTCGGTGCAACTTTGTTGACGGCCTTGTATGTTAGTAGAAGAACTTTATATTGGATTCGTTGAAATACAGGCAACCAATGTAGAGACTGACAGAGTGGCTCAGCAGAGGAAGAATGGATAGAAAGATACTATGAAGTGCTTCTAAGCTTATGGGGAGATGGTAAAATATGAAGGGTGTTTTGCAAAAGTGTAAATGTCACATTTAAATCCAACCTCCAGCTCTTTAGAATCATAATTTTCAGTAACTTAAAATGTTCCATGTTTCTCCTAAATACTGTTCAGTTTAATTTCCTTTAAGACTTAAATTAATCATTAGAATGAGATAATGTTAGGACTGTATTATATGTGTTGTGTTGAGTTTGAAGCTCTTTTTTACCTTGGGCAAACGGCGCCTAGAAATGATCTGTAACTTGAAGGTGCGAAATGCGTCTCATTAAATAGCTGCTCACCGTTCTGCACCGCAAAGAATGACTTTGTACTCCTCTGTAAACCACCCCCATCTTGTTCTGGAAGCCCATGACCTTTGGCTGAAATTAAGACACACAATACCACCAAAGGGCATATTGCACTCCTGCTTGGTAAATAATGGCGTGTAGAAACCAATAACGTTATCTCAAGGTGGACATTCACTTTAACTACTGACAATACAGGCTGATAAGTGGGAATAATTCATTGTTATTCATTACAGGATAATGGTACCATATTATTAAACACGCCATTGGGTAAAAATAAGATCTAACAGTTTTGTTTCTTTTTAATATTCTATATTTTTTGTGGATACCTTGTTTTGTTTTTATAAATTCTATTTAACAATTGCTCCATATACAAAGAAATTACACATCCATGATAATCAAGTAAGTACATATCTTACAAAATGGATATTCGTGTAATACTTATGGAGATAATAAACAGCAAGTAACAAATCAAAATACAATGAGTGTTGGATTGGTATTGCAATTTTAAGGGGTACAGAAAAAGGGAGAAAGAGTGAGGGTCGGGAAATTGGTGGTGGCAGCCCAAGGCACTGTGTGAATACATTGTTTTAAGGACTGTAATGCTGCATATAAAGAAATATAGATTTATTGTCTTAAAAAACTCACATTTAAATGTCACTCTTCACATATTAAATGCAGAAATGTGCTTGGGTCTTTTAAGCCTGTTTTAACAGATATCTGAAACAGCTGATGCAACAATTTTTTCATTCCCAGCTGACTCCTCCTTAAGCGTAGTTAACCCGGCTGCTCCTCCAGCGTATTGAGATGAGTGCCTGCATTTTGCTCACAGCTATGGCCCTTTGTGAGAACTAGCAGGCAATGCATCCTACCGTACGCCTGACCTTTCAGTCCTCCCCTAGTGTGCAGCTGCCTGCATGCACAGGCAGAAACAACACCTGGGGGATCTACCTTCTGTGACTGGCTTCATTCTACTACTAAGTGCTGTAAGAAAGAACTAAAGCATTATAGTACTCACAATTAAGTATCTAAAGGAAATGTCATATATAATAATTGTAACATCAAAATGGGCCACCAGGTAAACCAAACACTCAGTTTGCTTAGAGGGTTAATTCACCTTTTACTAAAGTAGTGTTTATTTTGCTGTATTTACTGTAATAGGATGGGTTTTTTTACGAGTAAAAGTTATTCTGCACGGACAATTTTATTTTTCTTTATCTCTATTGAAGTGAAATAAATTTGCATCCAGAAGAAAGCAGTATCACCTATTGGACAAATTGCTAAAACAATGGTTTAAAATAATTACTATTATTTTATTAAACATTTGTTAGACAATTGTTTTTTGTACAAGTCCCGTGGACCCTCATTACACATGGATTATATAGCAGTGAATGAAGCACCATGGTTTGGGATTAAGTTCTGTGTTCTTGTGACAGATCTATGTTTAGCTTAGTTGTGGGTAGATTGAGATATTTAAGTTTAGTGCAGAAACAAGCTGCCATGAAACAGCATTAAATAAACTCTACTTAACCTGTACAACTTCTGTTTGTTTTTTAGTGCAATGAATATGTGGGGGGTTTTCTATAAATAGAGCCAGCCATATATCAGCAACAGTATAAATATCAGTAATACTTCATCCATACGAACATGTAAATATGCTGATTGTCAGGGATGTCAGGAATTAAATGACAAGTGGAATCAAGTAAGAATGTGAAAGCATTGACAATGATTGGGAGTTGTTTAGCTGGAGATGTATATCAGGATTGCACAAGGGTAACAAGAACCTCAAGAACTCACAATAGCACAGGGGTAGCAGAGTGCAGGAACTCAGGATTGCACTGGAGTAGCAGTGTGTCAGAAACTCACGACTGCACACAGAGAGCAGAGTGCCAGGAACTCCCAATAGCACAGGGGTAGCAGAGTGTCAGGATCAGGATTGCACTCGAGCAGCAGAGAGTCAGGAACTCACGTCTGCACAAACAGAGCAGAATGCCACGAACTCACAATAGCACAGGGGCAGCAGAGTGCAGGAACTCAGGATTGCACTCGAGCAGCAGAGTGTCAGGAACTCACGACTGCACACACAGAGCAGAGTGCCAGGAACTCACAATAGCACAGGGGTAACAGAGTGCAGGAACTCAGGACTGCACTCGAACATTAGGGTATCAGGAACTCACGATTGCACACTGTAGTACTGTGTTAGGGACTCAGGATTGCACTGGAGTAACAGAATGTTAGTATTAAACAGATAGCAGAGAGTCAGCCAGCAGCCACCGTACAGCTGTGCTACAGCTGCTGTACTTATGCAGTTCTGAACCTGCAGTACCATATGCACAAAAAATAAGAATGATGATGATCAGCAAGTGCGACTGACCACAGACACCCCTTTAAAAAAAATTGTGTGAAAGGCAATAGTTAAATGCAATGAAACAGAGCAATTTTCACACAGTAATCAACAGTTGTGTCAGCCGCTACTAACCAGTGGAGAAACTGAAATAATTGACAATAAAGATCATAGAAACTATATGAATTTCAGCTGCTGCACTCTACAGCTGTGCTGCACTGAAAACAGTTGTATGAATTTGAGTTTATGTGTTACTCTTGCAATACTCTGCTATGCTAGTATCATCCCTATTACTACCCCAAACTCACCACAGATCAGAAGGACTTGACCATTGTCATCCCAGACCATGAATTGCTCAAACTGTGGATTTAGAAATAGAGTGTGAAATTCGTAATCTGCAGAAAGGAGAAGCAAAAGTGAAATCTATGATTCAAACGGCTTCGCTTACTGCTAGATTAGCCGGATTTCTTCTTCTTTGTGATAACTCCCCAGTTTTAATATTCGCTCACTAAATGCTACCATTTCTGCTGAATGTAATTCTGTATTTATTTATTTGCTGATGGGAGGGTGCTCTTTTCTTATTGAAATCATTGGTACAGTGTGGAGTTTGTGGGTAACCTCAGAAGGCTCTGGTTTGTTCCCACAGCACAAAAACATACTGCGAGGTCAATTGGCTTTTAACTAAATTAGTGTGAATATACAGCCTCTTCCATCTGTTGATAGTTACATCATACAACCCTAGACTAATTGGTTAGTTTAATACTGCATAACAACCAGATTAGTTAGAATATAGCAGAAGGCCACTCACATCTGCTGTAGGATATGAGCAGCAGTGAACTCTTATTAGAGAAAGGAAAGACTGACCTATGGTGTAAGTGAATAAGAGTTTCCGAATAACAAAGATAGGGTGAGAATTAAAAATGTTGTAATTAACAAGCTGTGTTGTGTCATAAAGTAACAATTCCAGCATTGCAGAAGTTTGTATGATAGAATACGAAGAAGGCTGATTACTTACATCTGTTTAATGCTTTTTGTTAGCATGGGGTATATTCCATTGATTTATATTGTAATTATTCTAATCCAATTAGAAGTTATGTTTTACTCTTTGATAAAATATTTTTTTTTCATTCTTTTAGAAAACATTTTTGGTCCCTGCACCAATCAGTGCCCAGAGGGTGCAGGAGTGGAGGGAGGAGGGAAATTAGTTAATTTATCATGACAGCCTTATTTTTGTCCCATGAACTTGTACAGTACCCGGTTAATATCCAGGCTAAATATAAAGATGATACAGATTATGCAGAGAAGGGGCCCTTAGGCTGCGGGATATTGTAGATGACCGCTGCTAACAAGGAAGGGCTATGTATGCTGTTCAAGAGTATAAATAATGATTGACATGTGCCAATTTTAACACAGATGTACCTGTATTTACTGGACGTTAATGTCTCTAGACATCAAGATGGTGTCAGCTGCAGGGGAGGTAGAAGTCTGATCCTACTGATGGGATACCTCTTGTTAAATGTGGGCAATAAATGCGGAGAGAACCCATTTATGTGACATTTCTTGTTTAGACCACTGAGCGTTTTTCTCCCAGCAAAACACTTGAGGCCTTAAGGCTCGCATGATGAGAGCTTGTGCGTTTGTTCTAAATCAGGTCTATGTAGCGCCCAAATTCACCAAGGAGCTGATCTGAAGATACGTGTGGTGATGAATACAGGTGTAGGTCTGCTGTGGTCTTCTAGACAAGACGCTGCAGGATACGTCCACTACCTATGTGAAATATAAAATCACAAAACACCCTTTCTCCGTCCTGTTCCCTCCCTGAAATTGTAGGCTGTAGAAAGTGTCCTTTGCACTCGAAGTTGACTTGTTGAAAGCGTTCTGTGGAGTATTGTCCTAGTTCTGGTCATGCAGTGGAGTAATGTTGCGGATTATACGCAAAAAATGCCGTTTGCGTCCCTTAATGAATCAGACCCTTAATTTGTATAAATCTTCAGAGGTGGTGAAGATCTGGCATCAAGCTGTACTTTCAATGTGACACCATTTGAACCTTCCCCTTATTCTCATGATAATTTAAGACATAATTGCTTGAACATGCATTAGTGGCTGGACACTTTCCCCGGTACACATTTTCACCTACATCAGCAATAATTCTAAAGTAGACACAAAGCGATTTTATGGGGGCAGAAAATCATTTACATTTGAAGGAGACTGTTGGCATTGAGCAGTTATATGTCAGACAACCGAAGCAACTGTATTCATTATTTATTTTTCTGCTTTACAGAACTGTATTGCAGTCATCCTTTACATTATATAAGGCACACTGGGTTCTCTTATACACAGTTACGTTTTCTGTCTCTATATGCATAAAGCAAAAATGTCATGACGAATAGGACGTTACATATATTGCTTTAAAGGATCACTAAAACCCAGGGGTATAACAATAGGGGGTGCAGGGGTTGTGGCAGCTATGGGGTCACCCCCTCTCCAATGAAGCCGCTTTCCCCTAAGGACCCCATTCTACTCTCAAAAGAACACAGTGTAAGGACCGCCTCCTAATATGGAAATCTACTATGATAGAGAGCTAAGATAGAGTCAAGTATAACGTATTTTATTTCTATTATTCAGCTCAGTAATACACAATCACTGATATATTTAACAAGTTAACCCTTGCATGATACGCATGCATTTTTTTGTCAAATAATGTCAGTATACCAAATTTCAGGTCATTCAGATGAGCCCTTTCTGAGAAAATAGTTTTTTCCACAGACACACACACACTAACACACGCCGCTACACATGCAGGGGCGGATCTAGAAAATGTTTGTTCCCCGGGGGGATGTTAGGGCGGGGCGATTTAGTATGTGCAGGTCCGCTCGGCAGTGACAGGCAGGGACAGTGTGCTGCCCGGCTGCTCTGATTGTGTTTAAAACACAGCAGCACACTGTCACTGCCAAACGGACCTGCACATACTGTGCAACCGTCGGCAGCAAACCCCTGCTAGGGGGGGGGGGGCGATTGCCCCGATCGCACCCCCCTGGATCCGCCACTGTACACATGTGTGTTCATGAGGTAAAATTACC
Organism: Mixophyes fleayi; assembly: GCF_038048845.1. Classification (NCBI taxonomy): domain Eukaryota; kingdom Metazoa; phylum Chordata; class Amphibia; order Anura; family Limnodynastidae; genus Mixophyes; species Mixophyes fleayi. Next base: position 45,091,782 of record NC_134403.1, on the reverse strand, counting down.
TCACGAAAATGAGTTTGACCCCTCAACTCGTCAATAATGTCAGTATACCAAATTTTTCCACACACACTAAGAATTTAGTGGTCAGTTAACCCGTGCATGATACTCATGCATTCTAGTCAAATCAAGCTACTTAAGGTGTTAAAAAGGTTCTTGTCATGCATTTGGGCCATAGCCCAGGCCTCAACCACCAACCACTCCCCACTGTCACCCCCGGCAACCACCAACCACTCCCAACTGTCACTTCTCCTTCAAGAAATATATATATGTTTTTTTAAATCTTTATAAACACTTTTAACAATTAACAAATTAAATTAACAAATTTAAAACATCTTAGTATACCAAATTTCAGCCCTTTCTGAATTTTTTTTTCCACACACACACTAAGAATTTAGTAGGTCAGTGTATAACTCCGCCCAGCAGGTGGTGTTGCAGCTCGGTTTTATTTTTTCCACACACACACACACACAGACAGACTAACACACGCCACTAGACATATATATATTAGATAATGTAAAAAAATATATAAATATTTTTTAATACCAATCTGATCTTAAATTCCGCTTTCTTTGTGTTAAAGTTGACATGTCTGAAATTGTTACTGAAAAAGGTAAATTAACAATGTATAGAACCGTCTCAATGTTTGTTTTACAGTGTGCATTTCCTTTTGTATATAAGTGTACGTTGGGATTTTCTACAGGTTTATCAAGCATTTGTGGTGTACAATGGGGTCTATAAGCATGTAAGTGTATATTAGTGTGTTTGTACCAGTCTGTGTGTGTGTGTGTGTGTGTGTGTGTGTATATATATATATATATATATATATATATATATATATACAAGTTAACCCGTGCATGATACTCATGCATTCTAGTCAAATCAAGCTACTTAAGGTGTTAAAAAGGTTCTTGTCATGCATTTGGGCCATAGCCCAGGCCTCAACTACCAACCACTCCCCACTGTCACCCCCGGCAACCACCAACCACTCCCAACTGTCACTTCTCCTTCAAGAAATATATATATATTTTAAATCTTTATAAACACTTTTAACAATTAACAAACTAAATTAACAAATTAAAAACATCTTAGTATACCAAATTTCAGCCCTTTCTGAATTTTTTTTCCACACACACACACACACTAAGAATTTAGTAGGTCAGTGTATAACTCTGCCCAGCAGGTGGCGCTGCAGCTCGGTTTTATTTTTTTCACACACACACAGACAGACTAACACACGCCACTAGACATTTATATATTAGATATATGTCCTAGTTATATATATGATGATAATATTTGAAAAGAAAAAAATATAAGTAAAAGTTGTCATGTAAACTGGTTAATATGTTAGAGAGGTTAAATTGCAATAGTTCATGTAATGAACTCAATATAGGGATTGATTCTTTTAATCCCATCTACAGGGCTGCCACCAGAAATTGCGGGGCCCAGTACAAATGTAACAGGCAGGGCCCCACTCCTACATTTGCCTCCCCTGGCCCCATTCCATACAGTCAACCCCATCCCGGTTCCATCTAACCCCTTCCTGTCTCCATTTGGTTCCTCTCTATTGACAGCGCTGTGACGTTATTAATTACATGACGTCAGCGATGCTGCAGGGAGTCTCTTTGCCTTGTTGCGGCTCTCTGTCCAGGAGTCGGGCACCTGGGTGGCTAGGACTGGAGTAAATGGCGAAGGCTGTGGGGCCTCGACATTTTGGGAATGGAGGCAGACATGCTGCCAACAAGGGGGCCCATTGCTGCATCCTTAATTACAAACAGAGGTCTCTCCCCCCACCAACTCTCACTTCTCAGGAGCAGCTGCTGCCTAGAAATTGCGCCCGCTACCTACCTTAGTTCACTGCGGAGGCCCCCTACCCTAATAAATTTGTTTGGGTCCAAGGCTGGTGGGGCCCCACTCTGCATTTGGGCCCCATACTGCGGTACCCCCTGTATCCCCCTGATGGCGGCTCTGCCCATCCATTTACAGTTGTGGAAACCGTAAAATGTCTTGATTATTGACAAATGTTACTATGCTTATTACGGTGATAATGAAAGCAGTCACTACATTATAGCTTGTAGTAAGGTGTTATCTATTAGTAGGTCACCATGATGTTGTACAGGTATCAAGATCATGTCATAAGTTTCTAAAAGTCAAACTTTCTCTTCCATTTGATATAAATCTTCTATATGCTGTATTGGTGATGAGGATGATGACAATCAAAAACAATATATAATTTAAAACTGGTTTGATTTTAATAACTGGGGATAAATACCTGGGTGTAATAATCATTAAAGAGTTAATTAATGTCATTTAGCAAGCACAGAATTTTTATATATATTGTATTTTAAAATTCTATAAATTGTGGCTATATTCATACATATTTTACATTATTGTTGCTTTAAGAACACTTTTAAAACAGGAATTTAATGAGCAAAAATATTTTTAAAAAAAGAAAGCTAATAAATTATATATTACACATATATTACATTTACAATAGCATCAAAGAACATTTTTAATTTATTTAATTTTGCTCAAAGCAAGCAAATACATTAGGTAGAGAAGGGACGGTGGCAGGTGTGTATACAAATGAATTTGAGGAATTTATTTTAGCCATCCATGTCAAGAGAAAAATAGCTTGAAGCCTTAATGAAATGTATCCTTGACTACAGCTCATGGGAAAAGGCTAAAATATTTCTTTTTATTTAAATATTTCTTTTTAAATTTTCATAATTTTTATGTATTATTTTTTATTTAATAATCTACTGAAACTTCAACATTTTCCATAATTAGAAAATACACATTTTGTATTGTAATGTTCTATGGGTTAAAGGAAACGTGGCTTTTAAAATGCAATGTTCTATAAACGCATGTTTTAAATTGAATTGATCAAATACACAAATGAGATGCACATAAACAAAACAGTGTTATGTAAATGATATATAACATTTTACAATTGCTCTGTTTTATATTAGGATATACAAAAAGAAAATATAGAAAAAACTCAGTTTTAATAGTACTATTTAATGAAAAGCCAGTTTATTTATAAAAATAATATGTACTGAATGATAAACTGAACATGTTGCAAGTATTAAAGGATAATTCCAGGTTTAGGGCTGAATACTTAAAATGTAAGCACCACTCTTATATCATTCCCTCATCTGGGACCTCCAACCTTTGCAATTTGGTCCCCCCCAAGAAATCAGGTTCCCAACGGGAGGGTTTGAAGAAGAAAGATTAGTACTAGTGAGCCCACTGGCACAATGACGGAAGCAGGAAGGGGAGGGCTGGCATATTTTAGCCAAGGGGGCAAGACTCAACTCAGCAACCTATTAGGAACCTTTTAAAGGAAAAAATAAATGCAGGTGGTTCAGTGATCCAGCCCAAGGTAGCCCACAATGGGACCGGCCCCAGGCCAGTGCGATTATGAAGCAGAGATGACGATGAGAACTACTACAGTCTACTCCAAAAATGGGGACTGATTTCCTAAAGGGATCCCAACAGTGCAAAAGGTTAAAAATATTAGAAGAAATGTATTATAACTTTATGGCTTTAAAAAATTCTGCGTGTTCATTTTGTCTTGCTTATGTACAATTAGTACATGTACGTTGTTTTCATCAAGGTCAAGATACCATGGCCTTATCTGTATGGAGTTTGCATGTTCTCCCTGTGTTTGCGTGGATTTCCTCCGGGTGCTCCGGTTTTCTCCCACACTCCAAAAACATACTGGTAGGTTAATTGGCTGCTAACAAATTGACCCTAGTCTGTTTGTTTGTGTGTGTGTGGGTGTGTGTGTGTGTGTGTGTGTGTGTGTGTGTGTGTGTGTGTTAGGGAATTTAGACTGTAAGCCCCAATGGGGCAGGGACTGATGTGAGCGAGTTCTCTGTACAACGCTGCGGAATTAGTGGTGCTATATAAATAAATGGTGATGATGATGATGATGATATGGATTCACAACAGCAAGATCGCATGTACAGATAACAGCTGATACTGAGGTAATTAATCCACCTAAGTGTTTTACTAAAGAGGGCTTGAATGTTCTGAATAAATCTCCTGGAATAATATACTGGAAAGTTGGCAAGCCTATGGGGCCCTAAGTTCGTGGGGCCCCCGGGCAACTGCCCAGTGTGCCCATGCATTAAGACATCACTGGTTGGGTTGTCCCCCATCCCCTGGAGATGTGACTAGTATCTCTGAAGTGATTGGCTATCTACAACCTCCTTCTACACCCCTAAAGACTCTTCTGTTGGACCATGTGCACCAGGAGCAGCTGGAAACAGCAGACATACCGGTTAAAATTTTCCTGGCAGACGGAACGTTGGGACAAATCCCTAGAACTGTCCCACGTAAATCACGACGAATGTTAAAACTGTGGGGTCAATTATAAGAATTTTACTCCAGCTGTTGTGCAGAACCTGTAAACCACTGCCAATTTAAATCAAGTGAGTACCGGTGGAGTTCAATAAATTAAAATATGGTCGGGCGACCTTTCTTTGAACTTCTGTGATGTGTACTGCACCACTTCATCGGTGTCATCTAGCAGTCAAAATGTTTTTCAAACTTGTATGTTCAAATTATTACATTTCAACCCACAGAGCCTGAGGATAGAAGAGAGACTGAACTACTCTGGAGAAACCTGAGCAAGAGGCAGGTGCATGTGTGGGGAGCACCTATACTTGGAGACTAACAAGTGAAAGAAGTCCAACACTCTCTGATTAACAATCAACTAGAATAGCATTGACATTGGAGTACAAATGCAAGATTAAAAATAGGGATGCAGTATGATGGGATTCTGTAGTTGTGTAGGCATGCCAACACTCTAAAATGGTAGATAATCTCTTGGTGCAGGTTTAGACGAAACAGAGAAGAAAATAAATAAAAGAAATTAAAAAAAGAAAAGTTCTATATCAGTGCCAATGGACTATCTACCATTCCAAAGAACTTGCTAAGGGATGCTGGAATTCTCTACATGCTCCCAGTGGCTGTAACTGAAGACCATGAAAGAACATTTTATTTAAGGTTTCTTTTTGGAGTGGAGCTGAATAAAAACATTTCTGTGCCAGCAGTGTACACACATCTAGTACATACACACTAAGTGCCTGATACTAAGTTTGATGAACGCCCATTTGCATAGCGTAAATTACAAAAATGTCCACATGTCTACGAAGAGAGCGCACACATATGTGCGCATGCAGAGTGGCACACTCAAGCCTCCTAATGTATGGAGAGGCGGAACAGGAGAGGGGAGGGAAGAGGCGGTCGAACGTAGGCCAAGTACAGTAAGGGAGAGTTCACGCTAATGTGACTGAAGTAGACTAGCTTAGAGATGTATATATACGCCTGTCAGGAGCAGCATTTTTGAACTTGCTAGAGGAAAAATATATGCGTTTTGATGATGATGGTAGCCAGAAAGAGATAGCCGCTTCTGATTGGATGATTACAAATTCACTTCTAAAGATGATAGGTGCTTTCCTTATTGATTATGCATTTATTATAGTATTTTGTGGGCATATTTGAAAAATATTTGTATTCTATTTTCATTCATAGGCAAGGAGGAATATTATATGAAGTGGGCTGCTATATACGGGGGTATCCCATACCACCACTTCTCCTACTGCTATGATAAATCTAAGCTATAAAGCTCCGTTCACTTACACTTTCCATACCACCACTTCTAAATTTCCACTTCAATAGCTGAGCTGTATTATGTTAAGTCTAATAGCAATGCATTTTTTGTTATCAAAACAAATGTCAACAAACTGTTACAATTCTGTTCCACAAATTAGGTCCTTGTAATTACAGCCATGGAGCTAGACATATGTTGAAATCATTAAACTGTTTATTGCAGTGAAAACACAGTCCAAGTATTGCAATGTAAAAACAGACCAGGTCAGAGAATAAACAGACTTCCAACTATTGCAGAATAACAGGTAAATGCAGATATCAGGTTTACCTCCAAGAGACAAGATACAAGTGAGTGGTAAATGCTTACATAGAAGCAGAAACTGGCTAGGCAAGGATTTCCACGGGAACAGAGAAAGCAAGACAGTTAGTCCAAGGGTAACAAACATAACAGGCAAAGAAACATTAATGACCAGCAAAGGATACTGGGAGAGGCAGGTATATTTAGGACGCACTCAGGTGCAAATGATTAAATAGCTTCAACTAGTTAACCCCTGGTAGTTGGACGAGATCACAGAAAAGCAGCACCTTTGGTGGTACACAGGTACTGCAGGGTAAATACAATAATATGTCATGAATAGTCCCAAAGGAAGAAGCTGCCGAAATGAAGCAGCATCTTGAGGCAGATTCTTACACAAACTATTCTTGTGCTTATGATTGTGTGTATATACTATTTTTATGGGTGGTTTCTTTGAGTGTAAATTACACACAACATGTGTCCAACTCATTAGGCCCTAAGTCTATATTTTACTGACAAGTTAACCCGTGCATGATACTCATGCATTTTTTTTGTCAAATAATGTCAGTATACCAAATTTCAGGTCATTCAGATGAGCCCTTTCTGAGAAAATAGTTTTTTCCACAGACACACACTCACTAACACACGCCGCTACACATGCAGGGGCGGATCTAGAAAATGTTTGTTCCCCGGGGGGATGTTAGGGCGGGGCGATTTAGGCCCCGCCCCCTTCCGACTTCTGAGGCTGCCGGGGGCTGCACAGTATGTGCAGGTCCGCTCGGCAGTGACAGGCAGGGACAGTGTGCTGCCCAGCTGCTCTGATTGTGTTTAAAACACAGCAGCACACTGTCACTGCCAAACGGACCTGCACATACTGTGCAGCCGTCGGCAGCAAACCCCTGCTAGGGGGGGGGTAATTGCCCCGATCGCACCCCCCTGGATCCGCCACTGTACACATGTGTGTTCATGAGGTAAAATTACCTCACGAAAATGAGTTTGACCCCTCAACTCATCAATAATGTCAGTATACCAAATTTCAGCCCTTTTGAGGGTTTTTTTCCCACACACACTCTAAGAATTTAGTAGGTCAGTTAACCCGTGCATGATACTCATGCATTCTAGTCAAATCAAGCTACTTAAGGTGTTAAAAACTCCCCACTGTAACCCCCGGCAACCACCAACCACTCCCAACTGTCACTTCTCCTTCAAGAAATATATAAGTCAGTGTATAACTCTGCCCAGCAGGTGGCGCTGCAGATAGGTTGTTTTTTTTCCACACACACACACAGACAGACTAACACACGCCACTAGACATTTATATTATAGATAGTATACACTGTTCAAAATGTAAATATGTAATTGTAGTGTTGTTTTCCCTAACAAGCGCGCATTTAACTAAGATTTAATTCCCTTTTCTAAACTTGTTACTTATTACCAACATCCTTAACTCTCAATTCCAGTGATCTTGGCTGTCATCAGACTGGAATCCAGATATCTAATCTATTACAGGGGTTCTCTGCTTCTGGACAACCCTTCCTTAATCTAACCTCCCCATGCAGCAGATAGGGGCCTCCTCCCGAGTCACTTTTCATGTTGGTTACTGTGCAGCAGCAACTCACCAGCTCACCGCAGGTTTAGCAAACTGTCCTTAACTCATTTAGTAGATCTCCAGGACTGTGAAAACTATTTCCTACATGTAGGGAGGGCTGGTAAAAATTAGGTTAGAGTTGTGCAAAACTGCACAAAAAGCATAAGTAGCTTAGAAATGCTCATATAGGACCTGATTCATCAAGGCACGCATACTGGGCCTGATTCATTAAGGAAAGTAAATTAAAAAAATGAGTAAGTTTTCTCCCGGACAAAACCATGTTACAATGCAAGGGATGCATATTAGTTTATTATTGTGCACATAAGCTGGCTGTTTTTTCATGTAACACACAAATACTTGATAGCTTTATTTGTACACTGTCATTAAAAGTTGATCTAGGACATGTCCTACCCCAACTATAAATCTGTCCTCACATTTTAAATTTACCACCACCTCCAATGCTATATGGTTTTGCTTTACTTTCCTTAATGAATCAGTCCCACTGAGCGCAACGTGTGTTTCAAAACTCACGTAAATCGGCTCTGCGGGCTCCTGAATTCAACAAGGAACGAATCTGAAGATACATTGCTAGATGTATTCAGTAGCAAGACATTTACATGATCTAAAAGTTGGAGTCTGTCTGCGCAAGTCTTTGTTCCGCTAGGTACTTCAGGAACACACATACGTTTCAGTATGCCATGCATTTGTATTGCCAGCCTGTTATAAATAGGACCATTAACGCTTGAGCTCACTTTGCAGCAGAGCTCTTAGGACCTAGTTTAGCATCGTTTACCCGGGTTCATTATTTTGTGAAGAATCCAGGGGCTAAATGCATCAAGCTGAGAGTTTTCTGGTAGGTTTGAAAAAACAATCAGATTCTAGCTATCATTTATTTAGTACATTCTACAAAATGATAGCTAGAATCTGATTGGTTGCTATAGGCAACATCTCCACTTTTCAAACCCGCTGGAAAACTCTCATCTTCATACATTTACACCCTGGAGTCTATTACAGATGAAAGTCCCTTGATGTAGGTGAGCAATAAAAGAGTAAATGAGGGTTATGTAGGGGTGTTTTTAATTAAATTAAAATTATGTTTACACTTGTGTCTGTGTTTTGTTAACATTTTTGTTTGGTGTGCTACAGGTTCCAGCAGGCCCTGGGTGCCAGGACATGCTGGTACTTGTGGTTCCCCAGATGCCAGCATGACCTGACAGCCATTGGTATGGCATGGGGACTCCATTCTGCTATAGTGCTGGTACTAGTGGTACTAGTAAAATCATGGGGACCCCATGCCTCTCGATTTTGGTACAAGGCTGGCTGCACTTGGGTTGGTTAAGCTGTTTGGGGGGCCTCACAATTTTTTAAAAATATTTACTTGTATTTTTTATCATTTATACTGTATTGTCTGTTTAAATTTATGTCAACATTGTGTCTGCATTCCATATGATGATAATTGCATAATAGTGTTGCAGATATATTCTGTGTGAGGAAAGGAAACTATTATCACCTACACAAACTGTACCTCATTAATCACATTAACAGAGAATGAATTAATATACATCATTATGGTTCTAATGTACCTGACTACACATTTTACTATTACAAAAATAAACACACCAGTCTGTAACAAATATGAACTTTATTATATAATAAATGGAATGAAAATATAAACATTTTAAATTAACAAAAAATTAGGATTGAAAATAATGTTTATCCAGGAACTCAATCATTTTTTTCTTTTTTTTATACTTTTCAATTTTTTTTAAGTAAAAGATGGGCAGCGGGTATGGAAATGTCGGCAGGGGGTCTTGCAACTTAGGTGATTTCTTCGTCAGGTATAAAAAAAAATGAAAAAAAATATTAGAACTGCAATCTTCGGGCAATTTTTTAATATATCTTACCTCTGTGGGTGTACTTTGTTCACACATTTTTCAAGATCATAGTTCATTAAGTACATTAAGTTAAAATATCTGCAAAGGTTCATCTTAGGCTGAACACAGTAATATCCAGAGGACTACTACATTTTGGAGCCTCATGTAGATATGTATTGGGTGAGTGGGCTGGGTTGCTTGGCAACAAACACTTATTAGACCCGTGATGTCAGAGACCTGTGGAATGGCAAACTTTTACTAGGTCTAGGCTCTATCAAATTTTTGAAAGCTGTGTTAAAAAGTATACTACATTATAACATCAAGATACTTACTTTCTTTAACTAGTACCTGCGGCTCCTCCTCTGACTGCTGAAATTCTGCAGAAAATAGAAGGGGGAAATACCCCAGATATTCGGCCTTCTCCCACAAGGAGGTATGGGCTTTGTTGCAAGGGACGCGCAGGTCGCGGTTCTCCAAGTCAGTTACCAGCGAAGTAATTGGTGAACAAAGAATGGTCAGACAGTCTGAGTTCAAGGGCAGCCAGAATGCAAGTTACAGAATCGCAGTCCAAAAAAATGGTCAGGGAAAGCTTGGGGTCAAGCCAGGAGAGTAAGTATGAGACCAAACGATATCCAAAAGAGCAGTCAGGAGCCGGAGGAGACACTGATACAAGGAACAGGTAGCTGGGACTGAAGCAGGGGCAAGGAGGACACTGGAGCAAGGTATAGACCTAATACTCTGGCACCAGAGCTTGCTATAAATAGAGGCCTGATTGGCCTCATAGGGCCAACAGCTGCACTAGACACTCGGGAGATGATGAGCCGGCCGTCTGGTGCAGCTGTGCCAATGCCCAGCAGACAATGAGTCGGCCATCTAGTGCAGCTGTGCTAAGGCCCGGGATACGACGAGCCGGTTGTCTAGTGCAGCTGTGGCAATGTCCGGGATGACGAGCCAGCCAGGAGAGGATGTGTCCCATTGCTAGGCAGTGGGCCATGCCAGACCAAAAGGAACAGGCGACCATTCCTGTACAGCGGGGAGTGTGTGGGGACAGCGCCTGACAGCCGCCCCCTTTACGGGCCTCCTCCTGAGGCTCCTCCCTAGCACTGATTATGGCAGCACAGGTGGCGGTGGCGTATGTTATCTCTGTCTCACACATACATAGAGACATATAGATAATGTTAGGATGCAATGTGAAATATTAAAATCACACGTGGACCATCACTGGCCAAATAAACACACCTTTCAACCACTTTTAAATGGTCTTGACGTGGAAGGTTTATATTAATCACATATTGAATCAGAAACATCACTATTATGTAGAAGGCCTTATACTTTGTCCAATGAAGGTTATTACAAGCCATATAGTTTTGTAATGGGTGTTATGTCCGTATTTTCGCTACCAATAAACATTTTCCGATGCGATTAATGTGGTTATAACGCATAAAGAGAATTAATAACAAAATGTAGCAGAATTACAGCAAACTATGATAAAGTATAAAAGGTATAACAGAATACAAGAAATTATATCCAAATACATTATGCAAGCTCTCCTGGATCCAGGTAAATCTTCAGTCTTGAAGTCTGCAGTCAAAGGGAGGGATTCAATTCACAGCGGGATCTCCGGAAAACGAGCGCTCGAAAAATATTACCGTTAATATGGTAATATGTGCATAAAAACCGTTAATACGATAATTTACTCGCTGGATTTCAGCTGCGAGCTGAAATTCAGCGAGTAATTACCGTATTAACGGTAATATTTTTAGAGCGCTCGTTTTCCGGAGATCCCGCTGTGAATTGAATACCCCCCATAGAGTCTGTTCCAGGACCAGGGGCTAGTTTATATTCACTTTGGTTAACAAAAAACAGTGATGATGTCACAATGTACACAGAGAAAAACTAAGGTCTTTCTTCATTGGTCCAGGGTTTATGATGTTCCATAGAATGTGGTCAGTTTAAAGGTGAGGGCAACTCACTCCAACAATTGAGCACATGTCCTGCTTGAGGGAACCGCGTAAATCCAGTTTAAACCAACCTATTGTCATGTGCTGCATACAGTATTATAGAGTATCAATTTTATAATAATTATAACTAGCGATCGCAGTGTGCGATTGCTTAGCCGCTGATACCGGGTTTCTTCTGGTGAAATAAGACATAATATAAGATCAAACACCATACATTTCTTAGGACCTGAACCCTAAATAGCTTTTATATAAATGGACAGTAGAATACCTAGGCAATACTTAACATTTCGAAATAGACAAACATTTTGCAACAATTACAAATTGAACCATTTGCATTAGTCGGCAGTGCATGACAACTATATATATATATATATATATATATATATATATATATATATATATATAAACAACATGATACATTGGTGATCTCAAACATCTACAACACAACTCCACAATATTATTCACAAAATGGCACCATAGTAATCTACCTCCATGGGTCTTATATAGTGGTGTATAATGAGATGAGTATAGTTCATCCTTCCATTAGATGATGTGGGTCTGGAGCAGTCAGCAGTGGCTTAGACTAGCCCCCTAGTAGACGCAGGTTTCCGTCTGAAATGTAGTGCATGCGCCGGCGTTTGAATCAGACATATCTGCAGGGGAACGCCTCCATTGTACACAGCGCCGGATTAACCTGAGGTCTAACTGGGCTAGAGCCCAGGGACCTCGGGCATCTGGGGGTCCCGCTGACATTTATCAGATTGGGGGCGTACCCAGGGCTGCCAAGAGGAATTCAGGGCCCCGGTACAACAACTTCATGGGGCCCCCCTTAAAGCTGAGAATGAAAAAAATTTTGTGCTGCCACTACATTTTCGGCACCAACATATTTTGGTGCGGCTAAAAAAAAAAAAAAACACCCCAAAATTTTTTTGCGCCACTAAAAATTTGTACGCCCACAACCACAATTGTACGACCATACACACATGTGGGTGTGGTCGTACAATTGGGGGCATGGCTATGAATCACTTGGCGTGCCCAGGAAACCCTCTTACAGAAAAAAAACTTGCATTGCTGTGTCACCAAAAATTGGGATTGTCCCACTAGAATCACAACATTTCTCACACGCTCCTGCTCTCTCCTACCTGTTCTTCTCACTTTCACCAACTGTGGCTGCAGGTTTCCTTATCTGCGGCTTGGCAGGAACCTGGAATGTTGGAAAAAAAATGGGTACTTTTAGAAAATTACAGCCAGCACCAGCGTTAAATCAATAGCACCCACGATTAACAATTAGGCCTTCCTCCAGCCCCAATATTAAAATAATAGGTTTATTTATTAAATGAGAATACTATTTCCCTCCCTACAAACAGCCCCAGCAATAAATTAATAGTATTTACATTTCAGAAATATACCTATTTACCGCAACCATCACTGACATTAAATAATTCATAGGCACATTTAATAAAGAGACCTCATTGTCCCCCACATTCAATAGCCCCCAAACCACCCCATCTTAAACTCTTTCATCACTGTGCCATGCTGCCCCCGTTCTCCATCACTGTGCCCTCCTACCCCCCCCACTCCATCACTGTTCCATCCTGCCTCCCCACTTCATCACTGTGCCATCCTGCCCCCCCCCCCCGCTCTCCATCACTGTGCCATCTTGTTCCCCCTCTCCATCACTCTGTGCCTTTCTGCTGCCCCCCTTTTTTCCTTCATACTGTGCCTCTCTCTCCCCCTTTTTCCTCATGGTGTGCCTCTCTGTACCCCTCTTTTTCTCAATACTGTGCCTCTCTGTACCCCTCTTTTTCTCAATACTGTGCCTCTCTGTACCCCTCTTTTTCTCAATACTGTGCCTCTCTGTACCCCTCTTTTTATCAATGCTGTGCCTCTCTGTACCCCTCTTTTTCTCAATGCTGTGCCTCTCTGTACCCCTCTTTTTCTCAATACTGTGCCTCTCTGTACCCCTCTTTTTCTCAATACTGTGCCCCTCTGTACCCCTCTTTTTCTCAATACTGTGCCTCTCTGTACCCCTCTTTTTCTCAATACTGTGCCTCTCTGTACCCCTCTTTTTCTCAATACTGTGCCTCTCTGTACCCCTCTTTTTCTCAATACTGTGCCTCTCTGTACCCCTCTTTTTCTCAATACTGTGCCTCTCTGTACCCCTCTTTTTATCAATGCTGTGCCTCTCTGTACCCCTCTTTTTCTCAATGCTGTGCCTCTCTGTACCCCTCTTTTTCTCAATACTGTGCCTCTCTGTACCCCTCTTTTTCTCAATACTGTGCCTCTCTGTACCCCTCTTTTTCTCAATACTGTGCCTCTCTGTACCCCTCTTTTTCTCAATACTGTGCCTCTCTGTACCCCTCTTTTTCTCAATGCTGTGCCTCTCTGTACCCCTCTTTTTCTCAATACTGTGCCTCTCTGTACCCCTCTTTTTCTCAATACTGTGCCTCTCTGTACCCCTCTTTTTCTCAATACTGTGCCTCTCTGTACCCCTCTTTTTCTGAATATTGTGCCTCTCTCTCCCCCCACCGTTGTTCCTCACACTGTGCCTTTTTTTTTTTTTTTTTTTTACTTACATTAGTATTAGCTGTTTTCTTCTCTTCTCTTTTGTCTTTTGTCTTCTGTCTTCTGTCTTCTGTCTTCTGTCTTCTTTCTTCTGTCTTCTGTCTTCTGTCTTCTGTCTTCTGTCTTCTGTCTTGGTCCTGTCTGCCCTGCTCCTCACTGACTGCCGGGGGTGACTTGATGACGTCACGCCCGGCAGTCAGTGTAAACAAAGCAGAGAGGAAGGAGGAGGGGCCGCCGGCGCCGCTATTTTGTAAGTATCTTTTTATTTTATTTTTTTACTTTTTTACAACGCTGCTCCCCCCCCCCACCAACGAAGGGGCGGAGCCCCGAACCGCGGCACACCACCCCCCCCTATACCGCCACCGCCCCCACACGCAAAAAAAAAAAAAGGAAAAAAAGTAAGATTAAAAAAACAAAAAAAGCAAAAAAAAAACCTGAACAGTGAGGCCCCGGGCCGGGCCCCCTGGCATGCCCGGGCCCGGGTAATCAGTACCCGCTCCCCCCCCCTCTCGGCGGCCCTGGGCGTACCTACCCCCGGCTCCGACTGTCAGCTGGTCAAGGAGAATGGCAGGCAGCTAACAGCAAATGCTGTTAGCTTCCTGCTGTCACTGTAGTGCTTTTGCGGTGCGCAGTAATCTCCTTACTGAGGAGATCTCGTGAGAGTAAGGCAATGAGTCATAGTTTCACTCTCACGAGATCTCCCCAGTAAGAAGCTTACTGTGCACCGCGGAAATACTACAGGGAGTGACGGAAGAATATATATCGGGGGGGGGGGGGGCTCACAGTACCCTTAGCCCGGGGGCCTCCATTCCCTTAATCCGGCCCTGACTGTACATTGCCTACATGCATCTGTCCCTTCCCCAGCCTGTTCCTAGGGACAGGCTGGGCTGTGGGGCAGGCTGGGTCACTGGACCACCTGCATTTTTCCTTTAAAATGCTCCTAATAGGCTGATATAGTCGAGTCTTACCCCCTGGGATAAAATTTGCCAGCGCTCCCCTGCCAGTTCCTCATTAACATTGTAGGCTATCGAAAGAACTACTTGCACTCTAACATGAATCAGATGTTGCTATGTGCACGGGTGTATGTCCCAGTGATTTTGGGTACGATATGCACATAATAATCAGATACATGCCTTGATGAATCAGGCCCGTAAAGTTGAACGGATGTATATTTTTCTTGCACAAAATACGCATTTCTGTACCACGCATGTGCACAAAGAAGAATTACATTTAGCTTCCGCCCATATGCAAATTCAGTCGCATCTTACACTTATGACTCCATACATTTAGAAAAGCGAACCGGGGTAGGGAAGGGACATGCAAGGCTGAGTACAGTAAGGGCCTGCTCAGACCTGTGCACAGATGCATGTTAGGAGGTGTGTATTTTGCAGGTGCTCAACCCCTGGTGCAAAATATTATTATTATTATTATTGTAAAATACTCATTGATGATGATTACAATCAGCAGCGTTAGTTAGACACTTCTCATTGGCTGCCTTCTGATTGCAGATTGCCCTTTCCAGTTGATTGTACTTAATCCATTCAGTTTGTGACTATATAATGTGTGTCTGTTTGCATTTCTTACTTTTAAGCATCACAACCATTGTGCCAAAGAAGCAGGAGATTCCCATTGCACTCGGACGTGGTAAGGCGACAGCTGTTGTGGTGTTTCTAATTAATCACTATTTGTTTGCTTAATTCTAGTTGGCGCATTTAATTAGTAACAAGCAAGCACACAGTGTAATAAAAACACATTTTCTTAAATCTATACTCTAGAAGTAACCACTAGGGGAACACCATTGTGTTTTTTTTTGGGGGGGGGGGGGTATTACAACAGTCACATTTTATTACTAAGACTGAAAGCACACACTTTCGCTGCATTTTTGTCAAACTGAAGTTACAGTGCTAGATGCATTGTGATTTTATTTTTCTATGTTAATAAAGTTTGTTTTTAAAAAAAAGTATTCCTTTACATACTGTATATTACATTATCATTTAGTTATTTACTGATGGAATATTAGGTCATTAATTCATTGTAACTGTGTCACACAAAGTACACAGTCCTTGACCCATGAAGAGCAGTTCTTTAAAAAACCTTACCGAAATCATACACACTGCTGATGTACCATTACTCTACTCATACACAGTATCTTGCAAATGGGAATGTTAAATACATAAGTGACAATAGTAAATCAACTGTGGGTTAGCTTCTGTGAGCTATCTTCATTGAGAAATATGGAATACTCTTTGCAGCATACGTCCAGTTCTGGAACTCAAACGTAGAATCTTGCACTGGCCTCATATGCAGAGCAGGACACAAGTACATTTAATATACGGCTGATGTCAACCTGGAAAATATGCAGTCGATGTAGACCTGGACGTACCTTGTGATGTGTCCGGTTTAGCATACACACAGAATTATGTATTTATTTATTTTGGACACATTTTTTTTATGTAATCTACATCTAGATCTACATTAAGCCCTAACTGGCTATTATTATTATTATTATTATTATTATTATTATTATTTTTATTAGGTTTTGTGTTTTTTTTAGTCTGCACAACTCTCCTAGAGGGGAGAGAGTAATTGTTATAATTGTTATATAAGATAGAGACATAATGACATTAGCCGACTATGGAATAGGCTTCTGGGAAAAGAGAAATTTGGAATAAAGGCAAGATTGATGAGAGAAATGCAGTGGGCTTTATCTATTCCTCTGTCCAATTGCACCTCACTGACCTAACTCCTTAATCAACTGCCTCTTCTGCCTTCTACTAGTCTCAGTTCAACACTGCACAAACACATTACCTGAAATACATGTCCTAGATTGAAACTCAATCTGAGTTTACCTTCTTAAGACACTACATTGGCTGTTTCCAAGAAAAGTGTAGCTATAACATGAAACTGTCTTCCACAACCTTACTTTTGCAGTAGTTTGGCCGTTCCTCACCCAGTTTTAAGCCTCCTACACAACTGTTTCTGTTTCAGCTAATGACTGTATTTCAACCTACATATGAAAATGATGATCATTATCACCAGTTTATTATGATTGGTTAATCATACACCTGACTATAATCCTTCAAAATCCCCGATTTTGTGCAAGTGTACCTAGAAGAATTGATGCTGTTTTGAAGGCAAAGGGTGGTCACATGAAATATTGATTTGATTTAGATTTCTCTTCTGTTCATTCATTTGGCATTTTGTTATTTTATAAAGATAAACTATTAACACTTCTATTTCTGAAAGCATTCTTACTTTGCAGCATTTGTTTGCACCTGCCTAAAACATTTGCACAGTACTGTATGTACAAATATATCAAGTAAAAATTAAAAGACACGGCTGAGTGGCAGGTTGGGAAACTGTTGTTGTGGATACGGCAAAAATAATACAATATAGGGAATAAGTCACACACTCTCTTAGCAAACTAGCTAAAAATCCCAGAATAGCACACATTATGCCCCGTAAAGGTAACATACCTTATGACCCATCACAAATTGCTGATCACTTAATGTTTTAACACTTTATATAACCTAGGTTGGTATCCAGTACATAAATAGCTACGATATTAGCAATGCATACTTTCCTGTGAAATTCAAATTATTCAAATTAGATATTAAATGACCCTGTTAAAAAAGAACAAGTTGCCAGAAGTTCTAAAAAGCCTCCCTACTATGAAATACCCTGGGCCTGACATGGCCACCATGAAATTATTCTAAAGTGTTTGCAAACATTCTAAAGCCCCACTTGTTAATTCATCGAACGCACACAAATCCTTCAATCCTTTCTCCATTCTTACATTACAGTCTTCTCCAAACCTGGTAAGAACCAACATCACTGATTTCATTACTACCTTAAAGTAATTCACACCTAAAAACTTTCACCAATCTAGTGGCTTAAAAAGAGAACTAACTACCATAGGTGCAGGGGGTGAAGCTATGAGGTCCAACGTTGAGGAAGTGTCGCCTTCCTTGTTAGCGCTCCATGTGGTTATGTGAGTTTTTCACCATTGGGCAGTACATGAGCTCCCTTATAAATCTTTGCTATGGGGCCCATTAGTGTCTAGTTACGCCCCTGGATAAAAGTTTAGCTTACTACTCCAGAGATTAACGCAGAAAGACCAGTTTGGTTGTATTACATACAAAAATCCATGGGGTAAAGTAAGTGCTCTATAGATCTTATAGGAGTGATTAAAGAGATGGGGGACCCTTCGTTAATATTAAATTTTAAAGGCAAAAAAGTGTTTACATGCCTTTACTGGAAGTTTATGTGGATTTCCCTGGAGCTTTGCAAAATCATTGTGTTCTCTATGGAGTGCGTTCTCTTATGGAGTGCATCAACTTTCCACATGTTTAGGTCAAAGCAATCTCCTATCTGGGAAATTTTCGGCGCTAAGGAACACTGTGGTGTCTTACA
This sequence comes from Mixophyes fleayi, assembly GCF_038048845.1. Taxonomy (NCBI): domain Eukaryota; kingdom Metazoa; phylum Chordata; class Amphibia; order Anura; family Limnodynastidae; genus Mixophyes; species Mixophyes fleayi. The sequence continues at coordinate 45,073,470 of NC_134403.1, read as the reverse complement.
AACCTACGATAATAATAATAATCTCATATGAAACCAGACAGGTATGCCCACTATCTCCAATGATGTTATGTATTATGTATTAAACCCCTGGCAGCTGCGATCTGCCTTCATCCAGATACATATTTAAACTTATTAAACTCTGAGAAAGTCATTTAAGTAGTGCACTTGTGGAGAACTGGATCATATCTTGGTTTTGCACCAGAATGCTTTGATGGTCCACCCAGCAAATGTCAACCTGTATGCCTCGTCTCCACATACTGGATCAGCGCTAGAAAACCTAAAGTGCGCCTCCATATGCAGAAAGGTGTAAGAATATATAGAAGGTGCTCCGGCCAAAAGTGTAAAGGTCACATTGTCTTTTAAGATACTTCTCCATTTAGCCTTATTTATGGGTTAATTGGGAGTAAGTCACTTCTCTGCTAAATGTCAATGCATATTGGACATCTACTGTTAGTGGGAGGAGAAGTACATTTGCAGGAGCACTCCGAGTAATTTAATACACTTAGCAAACTGCATTCTTAACAGTAATGAAACAGTCCCTGTGCACTGTTTATAAAACTAAATAACAACAGGTAATGTGTCCCTGTTCCCAAATCCTCAACCAGCTAAGCAGCCTGGGATGCTTCTCACTATACAGGAAGATCACAGGCTGGCCAGTGTAGGACTAGTGCATCTCTAGGGAGTGGGTGCGATAAACAGCATACCCCTTCTCCCAGTAGCTACCAGCTACATGCTTAAAAATGCCAGGGTGACACTCCAGGGGTCCTAATCTTGTTAATTAGCCCATGGCTCAATTCTAGCAACCCCTAGGCCCTTCCTAACACCCTTCCTCCCATTCATGAACACCCTCTCACCATCATCCCCCCCCCCTCCCTGTTCCCACCAAACTGATTCATCCCAGCCCTGACTTTTAATCTTGTGTTTTGTAAATGACCTCTCTCTTTATGGATGATGTCTTTGTAACTTTTATAAAAGCACTGAAATTGCTGTTCAGTTCTAGAAGCCAGCCTGAATGAAATAAATGAAGAATATATGTTATAAATAATACAAAAACAGCTCTTTTTTAATCCTATATGAACGGTTCATTTAGGTGCACTTAGGAGTTATTATAAGATACCAAGCTAAAACCTTAAATATAACTGGGCTTATGTAACTTAATGTTTATAAACATTTCAAGTAAATTTTACAAAGAAGAAAACTGCGGGATCAAAGTGCAGATTAAACCAAACGTGAATAAAACAGTGCAAATTATGGGGGCTGGTCTTCTGATCATAGGGCTTGTAGAAGGAGCAGCTTTATGTTCTATAAGGGTTCCTTGGGGGTTCTGGAGTTAGGGACCTTTCTTCTTCTTGACCTGGAGTCCTCATGGCCAGGGTGAAGGAGCACTTGTGGTCAGGAGGACAGAGGGAGGACAACCAGCCTAGCAGAGATACCTGTGATGTGGGGTTTGAGGAGCAGTCACAGCCTAGTCAGTTAAGGCAGGAGTCTGAACCGAGTCCCTGGTCTCTCTTGAAGGCTGGATTTGAGCTTCAAGTGAAAAGTGAGGGAGAAGTCCCAACTCTGGGCCAGGTGAGGCATGGGAGGCATGGTGTGACCACAGAGTGAAACCTCTGTTCATATGCCATGCCCACTCCGGCAGATCTGGTGTTTTAAGTGCAGAGCTTGTAAGTTTGCTGCAGATGGTCAGTTCTAGAAGTCAGTGCAAGTCATCTCTGTTCTCAGCCAGAAAATATTCCCATCTCTAGCCTCTACTCAATCCAGCTCCAGCCAACTAACAAGGCGGATCACGGTTCCTAGAACTGATTTTCCCATGATAGTCCCTTTTTCATATAAAATTGTTAACTCACAAGACTAATGTATGTACGGATTTTGCCATCATTCAGACTACTGATTAATTTTCAGCAGGAAAGTGGATTCTCTTAGGTATTTTACCTTATTTGGGATCTAAAGTATTGGGTGGGCTGTATTGACTGAGCAAACATTAGGTCACATTAATTTCCTAGTTTGTCATTTCAAATTTATGAGAGCCCTTATTGAGAAGGAAAATATTCATTTTTCCCATTAAACCACCATTCCCCATATTACTGCCCCAGGAACTGTCTTTCCTCCACAAAGGAGAGAGTTTAGTTCTCTTTTGCTTGCATATTTATATTGTGATAATGTAATAATGGAAAGAAAGTTTATATCGACCCAGCCTCTGCCTTATATTGCTTACTGTCCAAGAAAAAGTTTTAGTACAATTAACAATAACCTGTGTAGAGTTTCCTTGTATCGCACCTTAAGGCATGAAAGCTGGGGTGCACCAGAAAAAAATAATGTAAATTCTTGGAATGCAGAAGTTAAATATTAGGGACATTTTTCAAAACTGTTCCATGGAATATTTATCTCATTCTGCATTTTGGTGTAGAATTTAACCTTAAGTGTTCTTCACGGATTTCCCCTTAACATTTCTGCTCTGCCCGGAATTTAAACCACAGCTCAGAGCATTATAAGTTGACACCATCACCCCAGCTCCATTTATAGACTATAAATTCTGCAAAATGTGGAATTTACAAATATAGGGCAGAATGAGCATTAAACAGAAAATAAGAATGTGAAGATTGTAACACTGGAAGTTCTCACCTCTGAATTACCATGTTCCACTAAACACTCGATTTGCACAAAATTGAACCTCTATTATGGTCATCTCTAGCAGAACCTAAGGCGCACAGCTTTGTATCTCAGAAAGGAAGGAAGTGACAAGCACTCTTATTACCATGGTATTTGAAAGAACGTGTTCAACAGTTTTATCAGTGAAGACTGAACATCAGACACAAAAGAATAAGGAGCCCCACTGAACTTTTGGTGCCAAGGTCAATGACATCTCGTCATTGCTCTTGAAATGTCATTATGAGAACAATGGTTCAAAGACTGCACATGGAAAGTGTTAGTGAATTAGCCCATTATGTGTATGCTTATTATATGCATTAACTTACATTCTGTTCCTGATATGTTGTATTCCTCCTTTGCTTTGCTAATAAACAAATGTATATATATTCGAAGGCAAGATGTTGATTACAGAGGTATAAGCCAATATTTATGTTCTTACAGGTACTGATTTTTAGAGAGAGGCAAATTAATCCAATTGTAAATTTGAGTAACTCACGAATCAATTTGTGAAGCAGTCCGGATTCACCCAAAATTCTCTGAAAAATTTACTCCCACCAAAGAATCAGGCGAAGCAAAGAGCAAGGGTCAACAAATGTAAATTGTATGGACTACGATATCAATGGCCTGGCCTCATACAATCTTAATCTCCATCTTCATTTCAGTTTTGCGCACACTTGGTAAACTTACACCCTACTTAGTTAGCCCTATAGTGAATGTGAATGATTACGCCGAAGCAATGGTTAAGTCAAACACATGAAATTATGGCATGGCTACCCTATGCTAGCAATTTAGATGATCTATCATCTCCTTAATCAAATCATGATTCAGCGCTTTCTTTGTTTATTAGCCACTTTGTAGACAAAAGCTGTGGTGAAAACAAAGTACATCTGAAGTCACAAGGAAGTGCCTCTGAGTATTTGCAGTAGCTTGAGGATGAGCACTAGGACACAGTAACACTGCAGTGTATTTTGAAATCTGTGAATTGTGATTTGCGTTGCCCAGTTTATGTTCCAGGTAGTCTAACCATAATAACCATAGCTATACAAAATTAAAAGTTATTTGTAACACAGAACATCCTCAGCATATGTGCAAATGGACAGTGCAAATTGAATCCTATTATAACTATAAGGATGAATTCCAAGCTCTCAACCAGAAATATCATTTTTGCACTCGTCCACGAAACTATGTGCACTTAGCAAGGAAGGGACTTGTTCCACCCAACTCCTTCCATGCACTTCTGCAAACTCTACCATCTAGCCCCACAACCCCATGCTCTTTTGTTGGAAAATTAGGTGCACCTCCTAAGTGTTCCAATCAATATATATCAAAAGGGTTCTGCTGAAATATTAAGCAATTGCAACAAACTAGGGATGTTCACTGACCCTCGTAGTTTGGTTTTGGTTTTGGCAATACCGCCCTCACGTGTTTTGGTTTTGGTTTTGTATCTGTATTTTTTTTTTTTTTTTAAATTGCTAAAAAATGCTAAAAATCACATAATTTGGCTCTTTTTTTGTTCCTGTGTTATTATTAACCTCAATAACATTAATTTCCAGTCATTTCCAGTCAACTTTTGTCAAGTAACAAGAACACTACAACCCTCCTGTTTCTGTATGAGCAATGGCACTGGAGACTGGAGAGTGACAAGAACACTGCTACCCCTGTTTCCATGTGAGCAATGGCACTGAGCAATATCACTGGAGAACGGAAAGTGACAAGAACACTGCTACCCCTGTTTCTGTGTGAGCAATGACGATGGATCTCCTGGGGATGGAGGTACTTATGGAATCCAAAATCCGTGAGATCCGATGACACAACAATGAAGTTTTACCTCAATCCAGATCCGGGGAAGCGGGAAAGTACCGAGCTGGCGAAGTTCGGAGGGGTTCGGTTTTCAGAAAACCGAGCCTGAGCATCTCTACAACAAATACAAAAAATATAGCATAAAACATAAACAACATGAAAAATTGCTGTAAGTACTATACTATACTATAATTAAGTAAAAGTACTATAGGGCAATTCAGGTATGCTGTCACTATTTTTTGTCCTAATCAGCTTAATTAGGTTGCTTTTTTTTGTCTTCCTTTTTCTGGATTATTTCCATCAAAATAATTGATGGAAATAATGTTCATAGTTTTTCTCTTTCCCTAGGAGGGAGTTTAGGTGACAGTTTGCTAAATTTAATGATTATATTTTTTCTCACTGACAAGCTATTGCTGTGAACTGCTGATGCATTTCGCTGACATATTTCCATTTGTTGCTGTATAAATGACTATAGAGTTTGTGTAAGTGTTTCTTGGCAATGCACAAACACCGAATCTGTTTTAGATGAAGCAAAAATATGTGCCCATTTTCCATTTGTAGCATTTTAACTGGTTTATTTCACAAAGTGTTGCCTGTGTCTTTTTACAGCTAGGTATCATCAGCACAGGTGCATTGTGTCAGTTTGAGACTAAACTGTGACTGATAATGACGCATTTCATCAAAGTAAAAACAATACTGCAAAATAGTGCTCACTCTCTCATTTGGACATCGCCCTTGTTAATCAATTTACCATTTTCTTCTAAAATACTGCTTTAAATAACTCATAACAGAAAGGTTACATTCGGGCTGCCTTTATTTCTAAGGTCACAATTATACATTTTGTTTTCATTTGACTTACCGAAGCACATTAAAAGAGCTGAACTTCCCGATCACATTAATTAAGGGTATTGCCGTTAGTGACTGAATGAGTGGGTATCCTTGGGAGATAAGGGAAGTGGTGAGAGCAAGGTGCCAGGCACTGTAGAAATAAAGGTTAAGCCTGTCTGGCATCCCCTCTTGCCTATCATGTGACTACATTATCTGCTTTCATATAGGGTGCCATGTAGCTGTATGTTATGTTTGCACAATTCATAAGAGTTGCCAGGTGAGTTCCTAATGCACAGGTAGGTTAACATGTCCCAGAACGGAGCTGTAATTTGTTTAATAGAGCCTCAGCCGAATGGAGGTCCTGTTGGACTGTCCCAACTGCTTGCATAAAACTTTGTGGGACTTCCTTTGCTTGCAGTCAGCCATATTATCCCTGTCAGCTCTGGGATCCTTTTTCCTAGAAAAGACTACAGAGGGTTAAACAGGGATGGACTAGGACTGCACAGGAGTTTAATATAATATTTACCCTTTCATGTTGATGTGGATCTGTTGCCCATCTTCCTTTACAGCTAGACTGCCTGGAGCCGCTCACTGCAGAGTACCCACCATTACCTGAGAACTGTGGGAAAGGTCAGGTGTAAGCCCTTATTGTAAGCAGGCACCAATCATGGGCAGAGAGGTTATATAAAGATCAGCCCTGCTGAAGCCACACCATTGTGGGAACTAAGCAGGGCATAAAAAGTAGCAGCATCATCACACCAGCAATGTCTTGCATGGACAATTCTGACTAGGGGTTATGGTATCCTGTTGGACTGGTCGGTAGATCATATGGTATACTACAAGACTTTTGGAATACTCTGTGGATCCTATGTCTTTGTTGGCCTGCCATAAGCAAGGTGACATTTGATTGGTTCACTACCAAGCTGGTGGTGGAGCAGAAGACTGTGACTCAGCACCTGGGACAGCGCCATCGGCAAGCAGTGACTATAGGCAAAGATGTGTTAGAATTGGTGCACTAACCCAATGCTCCGTTTCAGAAAAGAGTTACAATTATTGCTTGTTGGGCTTTTACAATAAAGGGTCTTGCTTTACCCACTAATTGCCTAGGTGATTTTGTGCCCACTTAGGCAGTACTAAGGAAGCCAAGCTGACCCATAAGACTGCCTGTGGGCAATCCAGTCATCTGGGAAGCAAAATAACACACTATCACTCCTGGTATCTTCACAAAGGAGTCATTTGAATAGGCCCCACGTCCAGTTCTGAGATGCTCTCTTTAGCCGCCGCTGCCCCTCTTAGTCAATCCCATTAATACTGCAATGTGGCGGAGGACTTTAGAATACACTCTAATGACCCTGCTAAAACTGTCTGTTTTGTACTATTGAAATACTTGTAAGGACTTCATCTAAATACCCAATATCCTTTGAAAATCATTCAAAAATGTTATTACACAAAACAAAATAATTTCTTACAGTTATGCACAAAGTCATGGGCCTTATTAAGGATTCTGCATCCTACATGGGCACCAAGGGCAAATTTTAGCCTGGTGGGCTTTAAGGAACATTATAAAGAAAACAAAATGCAGGTAAATCAGTGACCCAGCCCAAGGTAGCCCACTATGGGACCGGCCCGGGGGGCAGATGTGCCCATGCCCCCCAGCCCAGCCTGCCCCTGACGGGTGCTGTCATAGTGAACAAAAAGATACTACTCTTGTGAAAAATGCCATATTACTGTGCTAATCCATACTGGATTTTATTAATAGAGAATCAGCAGCTCAAGACAGGTGAAATGATGTCACAAAGGAGGAAGAAAAGGTTTCAGTGCAGCAATTCCACAACCATATATGATCCTTCAATGTTTTTAGACCTGGGTGGTAAAATCAATCATTTACCAAGACAAAATAACTGTTATAACAGGACTATAAATGCAAGGTCTTAAATTCTACACTATGGGGTATATTTACTAAAGTACGGTATTAAAGTAATTCCATCGTTTTCAAATAAGCATTCCTTCAGTTTACGCAACTGCGGACATTCGGCCTCTCAACACAAAATGAGCAACAGGTTTTGAACATATTGCATTCTTTCCCGTATGAGACGCGTCCGTCAATATCCACCCTTTGTTGAGCAACCGAAATCCGCAAGCGTTGCGTACTTTCAGATAACGTAACCTCCTAAACTCACGAGCCCCCAAATTATTAAAGTAATTCTATTGTTTTCAAATAAGCATTGCATAGGCGATTGTATTGTGTTTCTAACGCACAAAGTGATTTATTTTAGCAGATGTAAATAGTCATAAATTCAATACATTATTATATTATGATACAGTACAGTACAGCCAATACCAAAAGATAAATACATACCGCTTGCGCTACGCTGCGCTAACCACGGGCATCCCTGGATAGTATATCTGTTAGAATACTGTGCTCAGTGAAGACTGAGGGCCATGGGGGTGCAGCTATGATTATATACAGTACAGTGTTACACAGTAAACAATAGAGATGACGTAGATTGTTTCTATAGGTCCAGACGTTGGGTGGGTCCAGGGTAAACAGGTCATAGGCTGATTCAATCTAAGGAATCCAAAGGTGGGGGTCGTCTCTCCAGGGGGTCTGCTCCTTTCATAGCCAGCATCATACAAAGGTTTATTCCCTAATATCAATAACTAAAGTATGCAATGTGCGATCTCTTTGCCGACTGCACTGGACAGCTGCTGATGAATAGGGGATCAATATGATATCAGGCATGACACCTTTCCTATAACCTAAACCTTTAATAACACTAAAATGTACATATAATCATATTATATAAACTAATAATAAACCAAATACTATCTGCTCATAAATTACAGTGTAACGGAACCAATATGAATATGAATTATATAGATAACTAAATGATGTAATGCGAGTGTGCGTATTTTACCGTGCGATCGCACCATGCCACGTGTTAGGTGGTGTACGAATCGCAATCGCACGACAAAACAATATTAACCAATATACTTTCATTCATCCAATTATACGACTTCGACAGTCCACCCTTTGATAGTATAATAAACTATCACCTTAAAGATGTTATATGCAGGATCTAAGTACCACGTTTCATTGTTATGTAATACAAGTCCCCCTTGGTGTATGACCATGCTGTTTGTAGATCTAAACAAGTTATCATAAGAGAGAGTCTTAATCCTCTAAACGACTTCTTCTTTTATTATAAACCGTACACTTCTGGAGCTTGGAGATAACCTTTTGTATGCCCTTCAAGGGTGCAATAAAACACTTAATACATTATTTGGAAAGGTACAAGGTACAATAGAACATGTATCAGCTATACAGAATACTCTACTACAGTTCTTCAAGTTTAACAGGTTCATCTGTCCAACGCATGTCTTTAAGCTCAGAATACATTTAAACACTTCATGTTCATCAATAGCATCATCCTATGTCTATCAATAATGTCATATACAATCTCCTTTAGCTTGCGTTAATACACACACTTCTAATAATGTCATCAGTTCTTTTCATCAACACTTGAGGGCGGGCTATTGTCTGTTCATTCTTCCCAGTCTCCCAATACTCCTATTTAACAGTGATCGGCTTGCAAAGCATTGGGAGACTTCAGACTAAGGGACCTAGGTGTCGTACTTTTTCCCCTAGTGACCTCCCACCTATAGTTCGGGTACCTCAAGAATATTTAGTGGAAAGAGAACTAATCATACTTGATATAATCACTGAGGCACGTGTGAGCACGCCCAGCACTTTGTTTGGTCTAAAACCTTACCCTCCCAAGAATGATAATCATTCTCAAGGATGCCTGCTCAAGTCCGAATATTACTGGACTGGCATCGCTGGGTGTACCTCTTTTTAACCATGGGGTCGCCGTACTTACAGATGTAATGCTACTCAGACAATAACCCCTCACACTTTCTCCAAGCTCCAGGGATTCCAAATTTTCCTTTACCTCTGAATTGAATAGAGCAATTGGCTGGACCGATTATGCTACTAACTTCTCCTTCATCCCCAATTCCTCAACATCATTACCTGAACCAGTCTCTGTCACCTGCTAATAATTAAAGGAATTGACCGTCCCGAGAAGAGAATGAAATGAAAGAACACAAAACTGGAAAAACTACAACTTCATGCTGGACAACTGTCTTAGCCTTTGGCTCAGGTGCTGCTAACCTTCCAGAACAGACTCATGAGTGCCCTTGGACCCTTCTCTGAGTGTTGGCCCCTCTGCAGTGGGTGGAATGGGCACCAGTGTGTCTCTGCTACCCTTGAAGCCATGATGCTGGTAGCCTACACCTGGTACCTGTCTGTCAAATAACCTCAGCCTAAGAAGTTACTGCTCCACAACTTACTCTCCCGATCCAACATCCTGACAGTTAGTGTGACCTTTCAGGAAACAGTGTTTTGGACGTTCTTGATTGCTGTCTCACTATTTACCTTCGCTCAAGATCTAACCTAGCCTCCCAGTTACAATCTCATCTCACGAGGGGTCAAGAATATTTCAAAAACTGACAGGTTAAGAGGCTGCCCAGGAGTGACCTTTTGGTAGCGGGCAAGGACTAGTGGCCTGAAGCTGTCAGTCACTTCAATCAAGTTCCAACTCTTATTCTATTCAATTCGTTCTACCTAGTACCACTACTTTATGTTCACACTGGTTTATGGCTAATTGAAAGTATGTCATTTGTTACCACTACTCATACATTATACCTCTATTATCAATAACATGAATACCCCTATCATCTATTATAACTCTAGGACTATCACATTCAATAACAAAAGTTTTGAGTATGACACAGTAATACATTAGACACATTTCAATACACCTTTACCCAGACATTTTTCATTGGTACACCTGTGTATACTCGAGGATCCTGCATGGTGGTAATTGGATGACGTGTATTTGTTTTACCTGGAGGAAAACCCATCAGCAGGAGAGATATGGGATGGCTCTATTGGTATCATTTTCCTGACATTCTCTTAATCAAGATTGGACGTTGCCGTCCTACTAGCTTGAGACTAAATATCTGGTGCACCCCTATATACTCTTACCAGCTTGCACATACCTTCTGTACCCAGCTGAGCCAGACCATTTGCTGCCTCCTCTGGGACTGGGAGATACACTCTGGGAGCTTCTGGTCTACCTTGTCCATCTTTCCAGAGTCCACCAGACTCCTCACCACATCTCTTCACCTTCCAGACAGTTTATTCCTCAGGTAACACAAATCTTTATATATTAACCAATATGTGTATGTGTGCATGTTTGTGTGTGTGTGTTCACATTTTAAAACTAAAACAATACAACGAAAAAACAAAACAGAACATAGATTTGTTAGCTGTCACATAAAACCCTGCTGTCTATTTGACAGCTGTGTTCGCCCTGGTGTGACAGCTATGTCTGGTCGTGTGTGTTAGTGTGGACTTTACTAGCAGCTACTTCAGTTGGTAACTGTGTCACTGTATAAAGTCCTCTATGTAGTGTCCTAATCATGTGCTGGTATTGCTATAAAACGATTTTTCAGTCAACTCAACATCGCCCCCTAGACTAGAAAAATGCTAAAGACCAATGTATATCAATCGATTTTCCCTCTGCCAACTCACATGCCATTCTCAGTACCTCACATTCAGCTACTTGACTAAGTGGGAAAGGCAAAGGGGTCTACTTCTATAACACTTTCTTCAAATATAACAGTATCCAGTACATGTCTGTCTAACAGTGAAAAAATATAAAACACGAAAATTCTACATTTTCTAGGGTTTCACATTATGTCGTATCTTGTGGCACAAATCCTACTCCAATGTTCTATACAGAGATGCATATCTGTATGCTTAACCTCTAGCATTCTTCTGTCCTCCTGTCCTCCCCACCCTTTGTGCATCCATATAAAGGCACATTTTTGTACAGGAGGCACGAACCAAAACAAAGAAAAAACAAAAAAACGAAACAGATATGCAATCTATAAAACATGAATCGTATTTCCACAACAGAACCTTTCTGCTTAAAATCAGCAGTTTCTATACACATGAAAACAAAACCCCTGACTGTTTCTGTAACTCATGTAAATCTAGTGTGTGTATCTCTGAATTTGTCTTATGTAAAAAAATAAAAATATGTCTTAGCCCCATTGATGAGATTGTGTCTGATTTTATCTCTACCAGAGCAGAGAGAGAAAGAGAGAGAGAAAGAGAGAGAGAGAGAGAGAGAGAGAGAGAGAAAGATAGAGGGGGATACTAGCATAGATGTAAAGAATGAGAAATAAGAAAGCAATGAAAAATGGGAATACAAAGATTTGAATACAAACATACATGTAGAAAGGGAGATTTTACAGCAAAAATGACAGCTGGATTGGACTCTATGGGGAAATGGCTGAATTCATTCCACTGCTCCCCTTAGCTATTTGCTAACTATGAGCCCTCCCCATACTTGACTAGGGGGTCTTAACCGTGCAATCCAGTGTCGTCCGTCATTTGTTCATTAAGAACTCAGTATCACATTGACTACATACCTTTTCAACGGACTTTCCTAACTTATGATAGAGAAATGGAAAATTTACTTTTAGTGACTCATATTTTCTCTGAAATACATAAAACAATATTTTGGAGCAAAGTATGTACATACTTCATTTTTGGATAATGATTCTCAGCCAAACAAATTATCATGAGTCACTGCAGCCTGAAACAAAGAGTGTTCCAATTGTCTATTGTTAATTTGTCTTTCAAGAGTGATTTTTTTTCCTATTTCTCTATCCCACCCTTGTAAACACTAAGTCTATATTTCTTTTGTGTACCCTTTATCAGTAAGAGGGAAACAAGATAGTTATCTCAAAACAGCAAACAAAACAAACATTTCCATTCTTTACCATCGGCCAGCGATTAGAAAAACAAGCATTTGACAACATAAAACAAACAAACAAAATCAATAAAGATTACCTTTTAAATAAGTTTCTTTCTACACTTTGCACATTAATACTTACCACAGTTTTAACCTTTACCTTGTCTAGTTGTAGGATTACAGGTCTGACCTGTACTCTAGAGTTGGCTATAATTCTCCCCCAAAGTATTAGTTGTTACAGAGTGTGCAATCAATTGTAGGGGAACCTCTGAGAGAAGTGTACGCCTCCTTTGTGGATGTCTATGTGATTTCCAACCCAGGTATCCATTCTTCTCTCTAGACAGTTCCTACTCATGTGTCCCTTCTTACGGCAGTAGAAACACGTCCCTGTCATGTCTGCACAATATTTTGCTAGGTGTCCTATTTTATTGCTTTGAAAATACTTCAACTCATGTTGTTTCTCTTCCTTTTTACAATCTCTCCTAATGTGTCCTTCTTCTCTGCAATTGTAACATCTCACTATTCTGGGTTTCCTGTTATGTGGGTTGTATGCTGGTGGTCGTGTGTGCAGTCCCTCTAGTGCTGGGATACTTACCATCATTACCCTATCACTTAGTGTCTCTTTCTGTTTATTCTTACTTCTATCATGTCCTATAGCTGACTCCCTGAGAGCACTTACAGTGATTCCTTTCCAGTATGGTAATGAAGTTTGCACCCTTCTTTGTAAGTTTTCCCTGAGACCATCCATTACAACTGAACTAGCAACCTCCCTGTAATATACATTATCTTTTATGTCTGATACCCCAGTATATTTGGCCATCTCTATCAGAGCCCTGCAAAAATAGTCTGTTGCATTTTCACTATCGTTTTGCTTGATAGTAAAAATTTTACTCCAGTCCACTATCACTGGAAAATATATGGCCAACTGTGTGATTATATGTCTAATATTGTCCTGATTATCATCCTCAGTTAAGGATTCATCCTCCTCCAACATACAATCCTTAATGAACGTTTGTATATCAGTATTAAGAGGAAGACAGGTCTTCAATAATATTCGCCAATCGTTATTAGTTGGCTCGTACACATTACCATAATATCTAATAAACTGCTGACATTTGGTCAAATCTTTCCTAGGATCAGGGAAATCAGACAAAATTGAAAATGTTTCAGACCTAGTGCATGGATCATGCTTTGCTACATGTTTTAAGGGAACATCACTATCTCTGTCCGCTTTCCCATTGGGAACTGCTGTTGTGCAGACAGGATGCAAGTCTACCAAATCACTATAACTAGTTGCTGAAATTGCTGCTGCAGTACAATGGATGTCTTCCCCTGTGTTAACCTTTACATTATTCTCACCACTTTCAGCCGCTGCCCCTGCTGGTGGGATCGCTCCTCTTCTTTGTCCTGAAACATTACTTTTAACATTACTTAAAACAACATACAAGTTACTAGTTACAGTTCTTATATTTTTGGTATTGGCTGTACTTCCCGCCCCGACCGAATTTGTCGGGGTCGTGTTTGCGCTCAGTTCGCCACGCTTAGCAACGCACACTTCCAGAATGCTTGTTTCCGGTATGCTTACTTCCGCTGAACACGCGTTTTTCGCCACACTCACACTTCCGCTGTGCATTCGCTGCTCTGCCACGTGCTACCTTCCATTTGCCACGATTTTAAACAATCATTATGTGCATTTCTCACTTTCGTTGACTTAATCAACTGTACTTTATCTTTTACGTTATTTAGTACCTCTGCATTAAAACTCCCTATTTTTGGAAAAGGCCTATCACAATCTTTGGTCATTTCGACCCACGTGTCACAATACACAGTTGCGTATGCACCATATTTTTTACACATGAGAAATCTCGCTGACTCAATAAGGCCTTCTTTAGGTAGTACATTGGCCATCTCTAGCGTATGCTTAGCACCCATGTTAAACAATACCTTCAGCACGGAACACAGACACACCGCAATGCTCTGTTCTTTCCGGCCAAAAGTACTCTTTTATGTGTAACACAGATACATCGCAATGCTCTGTTCCTTCCACCAAATAATACTCTGTTGCTACAATCACCGCTAGAGATCTCTTATGCCCGGTGGACGTATTTCCATTAGTTGCGTCCACTCGCTTCTTTCTCGCACCAGGCGAGGACCCCTAATACAGAAATATCACTGTGGGCCCCAAGGGCTATCAGCCCCTCGATAACCTGGCTCACCACAAAATCTGCTGAGTTTATTATCGCTGGGAGCGCAAGTTGATACAATCAACCTACCTTTCCAGTATAATTCCTCCTAGCTGCTTCACCAATTCGCACTAACGGTTATCGTGCGGTTAGATCGCACAGCCTACCAATACTAGTTATTAGCAAACCTTGCGATCTTTTGGTAGCGCTTTGCGAAAACCACGTTTTCGCATTCGGTATACCTGCCCTGTATACTGTCCTTCAGTTGGGCAACCCGCCTAGTCAGACAGCAACTGAGCACAATGAATAATAAACAGTGTATCTACGTTACAAAATCACACACTATACACCTTTTATGCGCAGAAAATTAAAAGTTCCCAACAATAGTAATAATGTCTCAGAGGCTTTCACAAGTAATTATACTATGCATATAATAACTATCAAAACGATTGTTCAACCACGTGGCAATATTAGCGGAAGTTCACATACGCAAGGCAGGAAGTACACATACCCTATGCAATGCAATACACTTTAAAACGTAAAACGACAATAAAAGGAAACATTTTTCTTTCTTGTCCCTAGATTCTAGTTAGCGTTCCTTCAGTTTACGCAACTGCGGACATTCGGCCTCTCAACACAAAATGAACAACAGGTTTTGAACACATTGCATTCTTTCCCGTATGAGATGCGTCCGTCAATATCCACCCTTTGTTGAGCAACCGAAATCCGCAAGCGTTGTGTACTTTCAGATAATGTAACCTCCTAAACTCACGAGCCCCCAAATTATTAAAGTAATTCTATCGTTTTCAAATAAGCATTGCATAGGTGATTGTATTGTGTTTCTAACGCACAAAGTGATTTATTTTAGCAGATGTATATAGTCAACAATTCAATACATTATTATATTATGATACAGTACAGTACAGCCAATACCAAAAGACAAATACATACCGCTTGCGCTACGCTGCGCTAATCACGGGCACCCCTGGACAGTATATCTGTTAGAATACTGTGCTCAGTGAAGACTGAGGGCCATGGGGGTGCAGCTATGATTATATACAGTACAGTGTTACACAGTAAACAATAGAGATGACGTAGATTGTTTCTATAGGTCCAGACGTTGGGTGGGTCCAGGGTAAACAGGTCCTAGGCTGATTCAATCTAAGGAATCCAAAGGTGGGGGTCATCTCTCCAGGGGGTCTGCTCCTTTCATAGCCAACATCATACCAAGGTTTATTCCCTAATATCAATAACTAAAGTATGCAATGTGCGATCTCTTTGCCGACTGCACCGGACAGCTGCTGATGAATAGGGGATCAATATGATATCAGGCATGACACCTTTCCTATAACCTAAACCTTTAATAACACTAAAATGTACATATAATCATATTATATAAACTAATAATAAACCAAATACTATCTGCTCATAAATTACAGTGTAATGGAACCAATATGAACATGAATTATATAGATAACTAAATGTTGTAATGCGAGTGTGTGCGTGCGTATTTTACCGTGCGATCGCACCATGCCACGTGTTAGGTGGCGTACGAATCGCAATCGCGCGGCAAAACAATATTAACCAATATACTTTCGTTCATCCAATTATACGACTTCGACAACGGTTTTGAAAAAGTGGAGATGCTGCCTATAGCAACCAATCAGATTCTAGCTGTCATTTATTTCGTACATTCTACAATATGACAGCTAGAATCTGATTGGTTGGTATAGGCAACATCTCCACTTTTTCAAACCTGCAGTTTAGTAAATATACCCCTTATATGTCAACATAATAACTTATTATTGTATCTGTAATTTTCTATTAATAGGCTTACTGTGTAATTAATCCTGGCTTAGGGGACAATCACACTTCTCCTTTCATTTATCTGTATACTGTATGCATTTTTTAATCATAGTTTGCAAACAGCGATGACCAAAGTAATATTAATATCAATCCTTTCATAGGAAAGCAAGCAAAGATGAAAGTCTAACAAGAAGACACTATTATCTCCTGTGCAATAATGACATTTTCAGCTGAAAGAATAGTTTTTTAATGTGAGCATATTAAGAACTCCTGTATCCTTGTTTATTTATGGAATATAGAATATAACTGAATCCAGCAAAAGTAGCTTTCAAGCCCATAAACAACTCTGAATAGATTAAAGAGTCTTAATGTATTTCGATCTATCCTAAATTCTGTTCAGCGATGAATTTGCAAATTGAAAGCAGATAATGAAGGATGTGCGCTGAAACATAATGATTTGTAAGGTGAGAAGTTATGTGCGGAACAAGACAATTAATTCTCATACAATAGTTATCATGCAATTGCTCAAGTGCCTTAACTGTAATTGAAGCAGCTTGTTTAGTGAAGACTGGTTCAATAGCGGGGCAGATTTGAATGACGATATTTGCATATATTCCCAGCATTAGCCATTAATTTCTCTATAGGTTATTGTGACACACTTTCATATCCTTGTTTTGTCTCTCCCAAATACATAACATAATTGCATTTGTAGCTGTATCTTGAGATATAACCAAATATGTAAATCTGTAGAGTGATAGCATTTAAATTTATGTTTAAACATAACATAAAAAATTGTAAAGTAAGCACTTACTTTGTATAATTTTTTTTGCACAAAATGTATTTTTATGCTTAATTATGAAAACTGCAGCTGTTTCCTTTTGTTGCTTCCTTGTCAGTCTCCATCGCCTGCCGCATTAGCTATGTTACAAGCATTAAAGGTCATTTACAAACGGGGAAAAATATAGAGGTTCAGGACAAATGTGCTTTCCTCGTTTTGTGATGTAATCTTCTATTTATGTGCATCTGTTCCTGTTTTTACAGCATTTAGCCAATCATGATGGTGGCGAGCTCATGGGGATGACGATTTGTTTCTAATGAATGGATACTTCCTGTCCTGGATATGAGCAGCGCAGGGAAGGGCAACCAGGATGGTCACACTTAGGCCCCCACACATCAGAGGGTGGAGAACAAGTTTCCCCTTTGCTGTCCGTTTTCCCCATTTGGGGTGGCAGTATGGCATGCAATGCGTTAAGAATGCCATGCCAGCATTGATCTCACACTGGTTCTGTAGCCTTATCCCCAGGTACGCTGTTAAAGAATAAAAAGTATCAGAACCTTTCTATCGTAGACTGTTTAAGATTAGAGATGCTCAGACTCGGCTCCCCGAGACCCGAACACACCCGAACTTAGCAGATCCGAGTACCGAGTGGAGCTGGCTCGTTACTTTCGCGCGTCCTCTGTTGAAATATGTACAACAGACTATGGGTTTGTTTATATGCATGTAGTTACCATGGAGGGTCAGCAGATGGCGCTGTATTCATACAGAGGTGTATTGTATGTCTGCTGTATATTATTATTATTATTATTATTATTAATATTTATAAGGCGCCACAAGGCATCCGCAGCGCCGTACAGAGACAAACAAAATTACAATACAATGGGAGACAGCACAGTACAGTAAACACAGCAACTCAGTAAGCTCAATGCACAGCTAGAGAGGGCGGGGAAGGGGGAGGGAGGATCTGCAAACGACGGGGCCCAAGAAGGAGGGCGCGGAAGACAGGGAGACCCCCAGGGGGGAGGAGGGAGCGAGAGTGGACGTGGGGTGGAGGACCCTCGAGGAGGAGGGCTAAGTAGCTGGAGAGCAGAGTTAGAAGTGGTGAAAACAGGAGGAGAGATGGCCCTGCTCAGAGGAGCGTACAATCTAAGGGGAGGGGTGGACAGACAGAGAGACGCAGGGGAGAGAGGGAAAGTAGGGGGACGGAGGCAGAAGATAAGGTAGGAAGTTAAGTGGGAGACAGAAAGGCTTTAAGAAAAAGGTGGGTTTTTAGGGCCCGTTTGAAACTGGACAGATTAGGGGAAGTTCTGATGGAGGGAGGGAGCTTGTTCCAGTGGAGGGGGGCAGCGCGGGCGAAGTCTTGGATACACGCGTGGGAGGAGGTTATAAGGGGGGAAGAGAGGCGACGGTCAGAGGCAGAACGGAGAGGGCGGGATGGAGCATGAATAGAGAGGAGGGTGGAGATGTAGGGCGCAGTGGAGTTGGCGAGGGCCTTGTAGGTGAGTGTGAGGAGCTTAAAGAGGATTCTGAAGGGGAATGGGAGCCAGTGAAGGGCTAGGTAGAGGGGGAGACAAAAGAGGAGCGGCGAGAGAGGAAAATAAGCCTAGCTGCAGCGTTAAGGACGGATTGAAGGGGATCGAGATGAGAGTGGGGGAGGCCAGTGAGGAGGAGGTTGCAGTAGTCCAGGCGGGAGATGATCAGAGAGTGGATAAGGCATTTGGTGGCATCTTGGGAGAGGAAGGGCCGGATGCGAGCGATGTTGCGCAGATGGAAGCGGCAGGATTTAGCAATAGAGAGGATGTGGGGGCCAAAGGAGAGAGAGGAGTCGAGGATGACACCAAGGCAGCGAAGTTGGGGGACAGGGGAGATAGAGGTGTTGTCGACAGTGATGGAGAGGTCAGAAGGGGATGGGGTATGAGAGGGAGGAAAAACTATGAGCTCAGTTTTGGCAAGGTTAAGTTTGAGGAATCGAGAGGACATCCAGGAGGAGATGGCAGAGAGGCAGGCGGACACCCTAGAGAGGAGAGAGAGTATATGCATGTACTTGTTTGTATCTTTCCTGTCTCAACTCTCTGTGTTCTAGAAGAGACTCTCTGGGAAAAGGAGGGGAGCTGAGCATCAGCTCATGTTACTGATATGTTATGTTAAGAATCTGTTACTGAAAGCTATTGTTATACTGATCCTGGTACTTAGTACTATATAAAGAAGATATACATCTCAAGACTCGTTCTGTCTGAATATAAGGTAACTCCTGAGGTGATTCTTTATCTATGAGACCTCCTGCTGCACACCTATGGTATCATCCATCGCAGAATGCCAACAGGTTATGGGCCCAGACTGGAGTCTATACAAGATAAAGTTATCAGGAGTGCATCCTAAGCAGCATCCAGATCACGAGCTGCACTGCAAGTCCCAGCAGGCACAGACAGCAGATTGTGTAACGTACACAAGAAACACCCAGGAGAACCTTGGAGAGAAAACTGTGAGTAAAACAAGTTTAATACCACAAAAGAATAGAGAGATTCATACAAGGAAGGGTTATGACCAATTACACAGATCTCAGACTAGCTGCTAGAAAGCTTTCTAATGAGAACTATCAGACATGGAAGTTTAAAGTAGAAATGCTATTAACCAGAGATGATTTATGGGAAGTCATAAGTGCAGACAGACCTGAAGGAGAGGATCAGTAGTGGATTAAGAAGGACAAACAGGCAAGAGCCACCATAAGTTTACTGGTGGAAGATGATCAGCTTATACACATAAGACAAGAGAGTACAGCTAAAGACATGTGGATTGCATTACAGAGGGTGCATGAAGGATCAAGTTTGAAAAGCAAACTATTCCTATTAAGAAAACTATACCAAATGAGATTTAACAAAGGCAAGACAATGCAAGAACACATCAGTGCACTACTAGAGATAACCATACAGCTCAGGTCAATGGGAGAAGAAATCAAAAGCAACCACATAGTAGCTATCCTCCTGTGCAGCTTACCAGATACATACAGTGCACTAATAAATGCACTAGAAATGAGACCTGAAGCAGAAATCACACTAGACTTTGTGAAGAACAGGCTTATAGAGGAGTATCAACGCAGAAAGGAGCTTGCAGAGTGCAATACTGAGAGTGACATAGAGAAAGCACTTAAAATGGTGGACACTAAGCCACACACCAGGGAAACAAGAGCATGTTTCAGATGCAAGAAAGTGGGTCACCTGAAAAAAGATTGCACCATATGGAAGACAGAGCAGCACAAACCACCAGAAAGATTACACAAACAAAGAGCCAAAGCCACACTTACAGATACAGGAGCACACAATTGGAATGGAACATTTAAAGCGACAGTAACCCAATTGTCGGAAAAGTGGTATGTAGACTCAGGAGCGACTAGTCATATGACAAACAACAAGGACTTCTTTACTGAACTTGATTTGAACCATAAAGAAACAATCTACCTGGCAGATGGAACAAATATCATTGCAGAAGGGAAAGGGAATGGTCAATTCCTATGCTCCAAGGGTAATGGCAGCTATGCAGAGATACCCGTAACAGATGTGCTATATGTTCCCAAGCTTGAAGGCGCACTGCTGTCAGTAAAGAATCTAGTAGAAAAAGGACTTACTGTAAAGTTTCAGAATAATAAGTGTTTTATCCAAAATGGAAGAGAAACGCTAGCTACAGCCAGAATGAGAGAACATTTATACTGTCTGGATATCGCAGAACAGCAGGCAAAGCTGAGCGCACAGAAACATGCTGACTGTATTCACAAGTGGCATAGAAGATTAGGACATAGACACCCAGATTGCATAAAGGAAATGCAGAGGAGAGACCTAGCCAGGGATCTCACAGTGTCAGACTGTTCGGAAATGATGAAATGCCAATGCTGCATAAAAGCAAAAGCAACAAGGATGACAATTCCTAAGAAAAGTGAAAACAGAGCTTCCAGACCACTAGACCTGGTACATAGTGATGTATGTGGACCTATGAAAACGCGAACCGTAGGAGACAAAATGTATATGCTGACATTCATTGACGACTATTCCAGGTTCACAGTCACTTATCTAATACAAAGTAAAGATGAAGTCTTAGAAAAGCTGCAAGACTATGTGACCATGACCGGAAACAGGTTCAAGAGGAATATGCTAACTCTTCGCAGTGAAAATGGAGGCGAGTTCACAGGCCAGAAAGTAGAACAGTACTTAAGAGGACTCGGTATTGAGCATCAGAAGACAGTACCATATATACCAGAGCAAAATGGTGTATCTGAGAGGAAAAACAGATTCAGGACTACCTGACAAATATTGGGGTGAAGCAGCAGCGACAGCCACCTATCATCAAAATAGACTACTTTCCAAGGCAGTAAGGAAGACACCATACGAGCTGTGGCGTGGTAAGAAACCCAGCTTAAAGCACATTAGAGTTTTTGGATGCAGAGCCTTCGCCTACATTCCCGCTGAAAAACGAAGCAAGTTGCAGAACTGAGCAGTAGAGGGCGTTCTAGTTGGCTACAGTGAACATTCAAAAGGCTACAGAATCTTAAATCCAAAAACTGGAAAAGTAACTATAAGCAACAGTGTGACATTCATAGAAGAAACACGAAATGATGTCATAATTCCAGTAGACTCTACTGAAGAAGAAAGTACAGAATCCAAAGAAACAGATGAAGTAGAGATCACTCAAGAAGTTGAAGTACAACACAAGACAGATACCAGCGACACTCGGGAGAGTACATCCGAGGGGGTGAGACGCTCTTCAAGAGAAAATAAGGGAAAACCACCTGCACGTTTATCTTACAAAGCAAAAGCTATTAACATACAAGAACCTACATCATGGGAAGAAATTGGCAATTTTTCAGAAAGAGAAGCACAGAAATGGCAAAGGAAGAAATGGAATCAATGGAAGACAACCAGACATGGACATTGACCAGACTACCAGTAGACAAAAAGGCCATAGGATGTAAATGGACTTTTAAGGTCAAGTATGATTCTGAAGGAAAAATAGAAAGATACAAGGCAAGACTGGACGCTAAAGGATATTCACAGAAATTTGGAGAAGATTATGATGAAACGTTTGCTCCAGTTGTGAAGCACACTACCATTAGAACCTTACTCCTAACAGCAGCCATAAAAGGTATGAAACATTTCGATGTAAAGACGGCTTTCCTACATGGTGAACTAAAGGAAGATATATACATGGAACAACCACCAGGCTTTGTGAATTCTCAAAACCCAGATCATGTATGTAAGCTTAACAAGAGTATATATGGTCTTAAACAAGCAGCAAGAGCATGGAATACAAAGATAAATGGAGTTCTGACAGAGAAGGGATTCGTCAGAAGTAAAGCAGACCCATGTCTCTATACAAAGTTGGCAGAGGAAAGATGGTTCTATGTATTGATCTACGTGGACGATTTGCTAGTTTGTTTCGAACAAGAAGGGGACGAAATTGAATTGCTACAAGAACTAAACCGTCAGTTTGAAACAAAAGACCTCGGCCACATAACACATTACTTGGGAATGCAAATCTCAAGAGAAAATGATGGAACATTCACACTAAGTCAGAAATACAAGATTCAGGAAACCATTGAGGAATTTGGTATACAGGAAGCAAAGACAGCAAGCACTCCTATGGAGACAAGTTATGTAAAGGAACCAAATGATCAGAGCAACCTGTTACAGGATAACCATCTATACAGAAAGGCCATAGGAAAATTGCTATATATTGCAACCGTCACTAGACCAGATATCTCCACAGCAGTCGGGATTTTAAGCAGAAAAGTTTCTAAACCAACCAAGATGGATTGGAATGCAGTTAAGAGGGTAATTCGTTACTTAAAGGGAACGATTAACAAGAAGCTTAAGCTCTCAGCAAGTACAAGTCACAAGTTAACAGGATATGTTGACGCAGATTGGGCTGAAGACACAAGTGACAGAAAAACCACAAGTGGATATCTATTCTCTATCGGAGAAGGATTAATCAGCTGGACAAGCAAGAAGCAGTCTTCCGTGGCACTATCTTCTACAGAGGCTGAATATATCGCGGCAGCTCACGCCAGTCAAGAAGTGGTATGGTTAATGCAACTACTATCAGACCTAGGAATGCCTCAAGAAGAACCTATCAAGATATATGAGGATAATCAAGGATGCCTTGCATTAGCGCAAACAGAAAGAGTGAACCCAAGAACCAAGCCCATTGATGTCAAGCATCACTTCCTGAGGGATCTACAGGAACAAGGTCTTATAGAGTTGAACTATTGCCCAACAGAAGATATGACAGCTGATATCCTGACTAAACCTCTTGTCAGAGAGAGACATTGGAGACTTATGTCAAAGATGGGTCTAACTGAAGAAACCCAGTCTGTTGAGAAGGGGTGTTGAAATATGTACAACAGACTATGGGTTTGTTTATATGCATGTAGTTACCATGGAGGGTCAGCAGATGGCGCTGTATTCATACAGAGGTGTATTGTATGTCTGCTGTATATGCATGTACTTGTTTCTATCTTTCCTTTCTCAACTCTCTGTGTTCTAGAAGAGACTCTCTGGGAAAAGGAGGTGAGCTGAGCATCAGCTCATGTTACTGATATGTTATGTTAAGAAGCTGTTACTGAAAGCTGTTGTTATACTGATCCTGGTACTTAGTACTATATAAAGAAGATATACATCTCAAGACTCGTTCTGTCTGAATATAAGGTAACTCCTGAGGTGATTCTTTATCTATGAGACTTTCCTGCTGCACACCTATGGTATCATCCATCGCAGAATGCCAACACCCTCTGTATTGAAAACGAGGCAAAAGGTCATTGTTATGTTGTCGGATCTCACGAGCTTTGGATTCTATAAGAACTGCCCCCCATGGCGATCCAGCGCCATTTCACAGAGGGACACAGAAGGGTTAGCACAGTTTTTGCCAGTCTCTAGTGCAGTTGGGCAGCGTCATAGGTAGAAAAGAAAGAGGAGGGGTAGCACTGTTCTTCAAAGTCTACAGTGACATTCAGAAGAGCTCCATTGCTAATTGTCATTTCTAAAATACAAATAATAGGTCTGGCAGATTTGGTCTTCTAAATCTGCAGTCACATTGTACGGTGTTATATAGGTAACACACAAAGAGGAGAGCTCCATCGCTCCATTGCTAATTGTCATTGCTGAAATACAAATAATAGGTCTGGCAGGCTTGGTCTTCTAAATCTGCAGTCTTTGCTTCAAAGTGTATGAAAATAATATTGTGACCTGTGAGGTGGTCAAAATTGACTGCAAATGACTTGAAATTAATGTTATTGAAGTGGAGGAAAAAAAGCAAAAATATGTGAATTTAGCAAAAAAAAATAGGGATTTTAGAAAAAAATCAGGATCAAAACCCAAAGCACGCAAGGACAGTTTTGCCAAAACCAAAACCAAAACACGACGTTAATCCAGATCCAAAACCAGAACACGGGGGTCAGTGAACATCTCTATTTAAGAGCAGCGGCTGAGCACTTAAGCAGTCACATCATAAGTCCCCCTCTGACCCACTGTGACTGGCTGGCAGGTTCATGTTGGTAGTCTTTGGCAGGACCTGTTCTGACCACAGGCAAATTTATTGGTAGGAGCCCCACAAGTAGTTTGCTCCAAGACCCCCACAACCGTTAATCCGGCCCTGGCAATGAGCCAGCCACAGTAATGCACCTGAGCCACCCTCTTAACCTCGCTACCTTTAGCCTGTTACACAATACCACACAAAACAACTACCCCCTGACCAACATTGTTGTGTGACAGGATCATTTAGCTTATGAGTCACTTTTACCTTTGCAGTCTGGCTGGGCCAAAAAGGAAAATGTAGACTTATCCTCATGTGTCAATCTCCCATTGTCCCATAGATTGTAAGCTTGCGAGCAGGGCCTTCTCACCTCTTTGTCTGTTTTGCCCAGTTTGTTTATTAGTTTATTATGTTTGTCCCCAATTGTAAAGCGCTACGGAATATGTTGGCGCTATATAAATAAATGATGATGATGATGATGAGTCTGCAACAAAATTCATTTTGCAGGAAGAGATAATCCAATAAATTTCAAGCGGTGGAGAAGGGCATTAAAAGTAATTCCTAGTTTGGCGGATGGCTACAGAGCTTATTTGGAAGAAGATCAGACTTTCCATTCCTTTCATTTGGATGCCTTGTGCATCTAGGCACCTTTCATGCACGAAAAAACATTTATTTACATGTATAAACCAATTACTTTATACCAATGTGATAGAGGAAATAAATAAAATAACAATATTTTAAAGACTAAAATATGCTAGTTTGTATTAAATTAAGGGAGTCGTCAATGAATAATGATAGTCAATACATTCTTGCAGTTCTCTTTCAATAGTTTTTTATAAAAATATTATTAAACATCTTTCACAGGTCAACAGAAACAGATATCTTCCCTCACACACCGTTCATACTAGGCAGGACAGTCTAAAGAATTGGAAAGTACTCACAGATAACCAATGGAATTGCATTAGCGTTTTTTTAATAAGGTCTGGGTAGAGCAAACTGAAACATGATATGGACACTTGAGTAAATGTATCGAGCTGCGAGTTTCTGGCGGGTTTGAAAAGTGGAGATGTTGCCTATAGCAACCAATCAGATCCTGGGGCCTGATTCATTAAGGATCTTAACTTAAGAAACTTCTTATTTCAGTCTCCTGGACAAAACCATGTTACAATGCAAGGGGTGCAAACTAGTTTTCTGTCTTGCACATAAGTTAAATACTGACTGTTTTTTCATGTAGCACACAGATACTTGATAGCTTATTTGTACTCTGAAATTTAAAGTTGATATATGTGTGCTACATGAAATAACAGTCAGTATTTAACTTATGTGCAAGAGAGAAAACTTGTTTGCACCCCTTGCATTGTAAGATGGTTTTGTCCAGGAGACTGAAATAAGAAGTTTCTTAAGTTAAGATAATTAATGAATCAGACCCCTAGTTATCATTTATTTAGTACATTCTACAAAATGACAGCTAGAATCTGATTAGTTGCTATAGGCAACATCTCCACTTTTCAAACCCTCCATAAACTCTCAGCTTTATACATTTACCCCACGGTGTGGCATTGCTCTAAGGCTTTAGATGATATTAATATTCCCCTCAGCAGATACTTATATGTACAGAAAAATATTTTCTTTTAAAAGGTTTCTATTTCAGGGACATACGTTAAGCACAATGGACCTCGCTTAGAGTACGGAGTAAATTCACCTAGAACAGTGATAAGTAACCTGATAAACTTCACTGGCCACATGGTGCAGCCCTCTAACCTTCTAAAGGGCCACACATTACAGTTAATCTCAGTAGTAAGTTAAAACAATAAATTTAATCAGAGAGAGACAGAGTCACCTATCTGTAATAACACATCAGCTGGCATTTTAAACAAGTGTTACCAGCTATAACAAACAAATATGACAATAAAGTAGGTAGGAGCTGGGGCCACAGGTGAAGGCTCGGGGGGCCACCTGTTACCCATCACTGACCTAGAAGGTACAAATTTGCACCTTGGTGAAAAGATGTTGTACTGCAGGGGCGGCATTGTTCTAGATCAACTCTGAAATGCGGTGTAAAAGTAAAGCTGATCAATACTTGTGTGCTACATGTACTAATAGGCGGTGTTTTCTGTGCATGCCCAAAAATTCCTTTGCACCCCTTGCATGGCAAAATGTTTTGTCCATGTGCAAATTTGGACCCTTTGTTGTGTTTGCTCCTAAGACTAAAAGAAACCTAACATTAGAGAGGTGTTTCCCGTTTTACCGGTGGCCGCAGGATATTATTTCCTCATATAGGGGGGATCTGATTTTCGCATTTTGCAGCTTCTATTTGCAATTTGGAGGTTTTTAGGTTCAATTCAAGCAATGCAAAAAAAAATCTACAGACACAAAAGTGACCCATGTCATAGACACAGTCTGGATGTCCCTCACTCTCATCATTAATTTAATACAAAAAAATGAAGCTAAACACATCAATAATTTAGACAAAATAAATAAAAGTTTAAATCAATAAAGGAGTGGTCCTAACGTGTATGTGGGACTACGATGGCCCATTTGATTGTTTCCACCATGCGTATTTTCTGGAGTATATACAGAAATGTAGGCTCATTACCTTATTACCAATCAAAGAACTAAGAAGTAAACGTGCACCTTAAACGGTGCTTAGTACACAAAGGGGTCTATTTATGACCCTTTGGTTTTTTTTAGTAAAAACTTTTCAATCCTCATCGCATTGATGCAGATTGAAAAGTAACGGCAATGTATTAAAAAACATCTCATGGACAGCAGTGCCGATAACCTGCCGTCCCTGAGAAGTGACTCACCTGTTCGCAGTCTTTTCTCAATTTTGAAAGCTGCGGTTATCTTCTCTTTTTTTTTTTCTTCTTCTGCTTTTTGTTAGTGCGCATGTGCCGACCGAAAACTTGGTGCATGTGCACTAACATCCTGGACGGCAAAAGGTACATTAAGTGACAGGGAGGGATCACATGATCCCTCCACACATGCGCTGTCCAGCTCTGCTCTTCAGAGTAGAGCTGACAGCTACGAAATGTTTCAGATATGTTCATGTACGCCAGCTTCAGATGGCGCTAGCTTCAGATGGCGTACATTAACATGTAGAAAAAGAGAAAAAGTTCTCTAGGTAAACTTTAATACATAGCGTTACTGAGCACTTTCCATACACTGTTATGGGGAGTGCTCAGAAAAACGATGAGAGATGCTAGAATAATACATAGTAATTGAGAGCAGGAAGAGAGTAGTAGGAGACAGTTTTCGTGGATTTACCTCTAAATTACAGGGGGGAGATCTTTGATAAATAGGCCCCAGTGCAATCAAAGCTTGGCATCATATTATGCAGTTCGTAAATGAGCTTTTCATTTGTGGTTACTATCCAATCCAGGCACTTTGGAATTTAAACTTTCACAATGAAACACAGCAAGACCTTCACCCCTTACCCTAAATCCACCACATTGAACAGCAGGGCTACAGATCTAAAAGTGGTGCTGCTCATTATTGGTACAGTACCTTAGGTTAAGAATGTAGCACTGGGGTTGTGTCATAATTACAATGGGGCAAAGTAACTTTTTTTTTTCTTGCTGCTGTTTTATGATGCAGGAGGTTAAAGGAACATTTTTGTGCTATATTTATATAAAGATGCTGATATATGATATCTATAATGCACAACAGATTGACTAATACTCAACAGATATGCAAAACTTGACACATTTATAGAAGTAATGCCACATATTTATTTCATTTTTGTGCAAAATCATTGGTCACTTTTGTGAGATATTCTGTGCAACTGCAGCATAGCCAACCCTGTTTGATAGGGGTTTGGGTTTATTTTAACAAATGCACCCCTTTAACACTTGTTATGTGCTTAAGGAATTTGCACCACTGACTTTGGAATTAGAAAACGAATCACACACACGCACACACACCTTTACTACAGATTCCATTCATCCTCAAAGAAGGATAAAGTGTATTTTATGTAGTAGTAAAGAGTTACAATTACCTTTCTTACACTGGACAAAAAAAATCACCTACGTGGCAACATCTCCCTGTTGCTCTAATCCACACATTAGCTGCACCTCACATTTGTATGAGTACAGTATATATCCTGATAGCTAAAAGCCGCGGTAACAGACAACCAAGAATGATGATTCTTTGAATATGAAAATTACAAGTTAAAACAATTTCGAGCCTTGGAGCAGAGTCAAGGCAACGCTAGCCCCTAGCAATAAGCTTCCATTTGACACTGTAAAGTGATTATCTCTGCAGCTTGCTACCCCTTGTCCTGAGCTTGATAATTATCACCCCGGGCTGGAAGTTCTCTATGATTGGGGGTTTTGATTCCAGCTAGCGGAATTTTTGATGATTCGTGTTAAAAGATGTCCTGCCCAATAGAAAGCAGAGTTTGTGCGTCTATCTCGGACACCATAAAGGAGTATATAACTGAACCGTAGCTCAAGTGGAACTTTGCTCTGGAAGTTTCAGTCTTTGGATACATCACTCTCTCAGGATGACGGTGGAAAAACAAGTGAAAGTCAGCAGCTCGGCTGTGCGTTATGGCGCATCCTATGGAGGGAACAGACTCTTCTCTGCGGGCAGGAGTGGCTTTAGGTCCGGTGGGGGTGGAGGTGGTTTTGGGGGTGGATTTGGAGGGGGTTATGGAAGTGGATTTGGAGGGATTGGTCTTTCCAGAGCGGTCGGGCTAGGTTCAGCAGGTGGAGCAGGATATGGATTTAGAGGCTTTGGAGGTGGAGGTGGCGGTCTAAGAGCTGGATTTGGTGGAGGAGCAGGTTTTGGATTTGGTGGAGGAGCAGGTTTTGGTGGGGGAGCAGGTTTTGGAGGGGGTGCAGGTGGAGGATTTGGATTAGGAGGAGGCATTGGGGGCGCAGGAGGCAGACTTGGAGGAGCCGCGGGAATCCTGAGAAGCCGTCTAGGAGGTAGAGGTTTTAAAATAGGTAGTTATGGCTCTAGTCCATCCTTTTTGTACGGTGGCCTCAAGCCAGGACTTGGGGGGCTAGGTGGTGTTCCAGGCGTCTCTGACATCCCATCTATTGACCCATCCCTGCCCTCTGTGGACACTGTCCAAGTCACCCGTCTGAAGGAGAAGGAGGAACTTCAGGGTCTGAACAACAAGTTCGCATCATTCATTGACAAGGTACTTTCATGGCAGAACTTAACTTGATTAAATACAGGTTAAAACTGCAGGTGAAATCGATCATTTTATCAAATTAATTGTTCTTATATTTAGATTTGCACTTTTGATTGTACATATAGGACCTCATTTAGAGTGGGACGCAAAGTCCATTTAAGAAGTGTAGGAGTGGGAGTGTGCGGCAGCTTGGTAGGGTATTAGGAGTGGCAAGCAACCCCAGTTGCCTCCCACTCATAATACCCTACAATCTGCGAGCAGTTCCTGCAGCTAACTAACTGCTTGTGCCACCTAATTCCTGCTGCACAGCTTTAGCCCTGTTTTGGTGTGTTGCGTCAGCGCCTCACTGTGACTAGGATGTATTTACATGGTCACGCCTTCACAATTCAGCATTCCTCCCATTTTCCTAGTGAGTCGCAAGCTGTCGCAAGTGTTAATTGCGTCCAAGATGCAGGCGGATTTGGTGCTTTCTGCACATGCGCGATAGTGTTTTTTTGTTGGATGCGCCTAAAACGCACTTTGCGTCCGACTCTAAACGAGGTCCATATTGTATACATATTGTATTCCTATAGCCATTAATGGTAGAAACATAACTAGATTTTCTACAGTGCTTGATTTAATTTTTTTGCATTCAGTGATACTTGTTAGGGTATTAACTTCATATTGTTTACATAATGTATATAGAATACAGTTAAGTGACATACATTTATTAAATGCATAGCACTATTAATTATTACTGATCTTTCAATCTAAAGCTAAAGATCTCATTTATAAATAGATAACCTTTACCATGTTGACTTTTGCATTTCATTGTAGTTTGTGGTTATTCCATACATAGGACAACCGATGATTCAATACACTTATGACATTATGTAATGACTATGATCAAATTTAGGGGTACCTATGTTGCAATTATTTGTTACCATTAAGAAACACATACCTGGTCATGTACTGTACAGGAACTAATTACATTTTTTGGTACTACAAGAATGATTAATACTTATTTTTAATTAATGTGCTGTTATTGCTGTGTTAGATTAATATGTAGCAGTGACACGGCACAGGTTACGGTGACTATAAATATGTAATTTAGCATGACTGATGAAAAAATACACCCTACCAATATATTAAAAAGCACTTGCAGCTTTGCCAACATACCAAGATAATTATGAGCTGCTAGTATAATCAGAAAAATTCAGATTCAGAAAAAAATAAATTAGGTTATTTTCTATTGTTTTTTTGTATCATACTGATCTGCAATTTTCATATTATGTATACATATTAGTGTTTTATTTCTATGTTAACATTTCAATATATTACACACTAACATATTGTACTGTCTTCTAACATAGGGTTATGATTACAGAAACAAACAACAGTTACTATAAGGTAGTGAATTGAGCAATAGCCATTCTTAAAAAGGCAGATTTGGCACATTCATTTAATGATGGTATTTTCATTTGCACAAATAACATTTTTAAAAATAGTGGTCTATTAAAGACTACTTGGCATAACAACACTTAGGGCTGGATTTACTAAGCTGCGTGTTTGAAAAAGTGGGGATATTGCCTATAGCAACCAATCATATTCTAGCTGTCATTTATTTAGTACTTTCTACAAAATGACAGCTAGAATCTGATTGGTTGCTATAGACAACATCCCCACTTTTTAAAACCCACATCTTAGTAAATCTAACCCTTAATATTAGTCCTGGCTTATATAGCTTTGAGTGCAATTTTGAAAATGACCACATGGCACCAGTTAAGAATCCCTATCAAGTTCTAATTAGCTAAACTGATACAGATATAATATATGATCCCGATTGTTCAGTTGCTTAGAACATGAATGCAATATAACAATGCCTTCTATTCTTTAGATAAATGCAGATATATAACCTTGCCATTCTTGTTTCAGGTCCGCAGTTTGGAACAACAGAACACTATTCTGAAAGCCCAGATCAACCTGTACAACCGAAGTGACCCCAGCGGTCCAGCCAATGCCTCTGTGGTTTCAACCACTGCTGTTGCCGGCTACAAAGCCTACATTGAAACCTTGACTCAAACCAAAACAGCTTATTTGGCAGAAATTGATCACTACAAACTAGTGATTGAAGAAGTGCAATCCAAGTAAGTTGCTTAGAGGACTGTTGCTACCGAATGTCGCCATTTGAGTTGTTATTTTTATTAACGCATCAACTGTGTTCTTCGGGTTGGCGCAAAGAATTCTTTTTTTTTCCCACTTAGTCATCCAGAACCTCATAGTTTGCACAGCCCCCGTATACCTGCATTAATGTTGTCATCTTCTGAAATAGATGCATAAGATGAGTGCACTGCGCGGAAGAGTCGACCGTCTTCATAACTCTTTTTCTCAAGCTTGCCGCTCAATAATTACATAGTGTAGATGTTCCAATAATTACCATAGGTGAAGGTATACAAATGACTCACAGCCGCACAGTGCAACACATACTTAAAATACACTTTGATGGTCACACCCTTTCTTTAAAATATTTTTTAAAAGATCAGATAAACACTGTAGATTCTAAAAAGATATGGGAAATGTGCTACTTTCTCTAAAGGACGGGTATGTCTGATTGGAGCATAGTTGCTGGAGGTTCCTCTGTAATGCAATATCTCTACCATTAACATAGTAACTGCTCTGTAGTGTTCTTGTCAAACACATATGTTGTAATTGTGGATGACATGACTACAGGATGTCATCATAAAAGCAGCATTTACAGGTTTTTCTATGAGATCAGTTAATCGATAAATAAAATGGATTCCGCTTTGTATTTCAGTGTCATAGAGTCAGGGTTATCTCCCGATAACAGTAACTTGACCAGGGTTTTTTTTTTGTCTGTAGATATGATGAAGACAGTGGAAGCACAAAGTCACTGGAGGCAGAATGGACGACACTTAAAGAGGTTAGACTCACTTACAGCCAATCACAGTTCTCTGATTAATAAAGCGCACCACAGTATCAACCTTCTCAAAGCATTGTACTTGCAAGCCTGTTTTTTTAATGGTTGCTGACATGTCACCCTTTGTCTATGGGGAGACAATGGAATTTCTGCTATATAGCATTTCTTAGGATAATACACGCTTACCCGCTTTTATAGGTCTTTCACTGAATCATTAGTTCCACTAAGACTGTCTAATAATTACATGGATAAAACAGTAAATTTTCCTTTGTAATGTAAGTGTGTAAGGTGCACATTTCTATGTGTCCCAGTTTTACACTGACAGTCCCAATTTTTGTTGCTGGATAACCAATACAAAGAACTTTCAAACTTTTATACACTCCTTATATAATATATAGTACCTAATGTAAGGATACGTAGATATATAGCATCAGTAATACGTAGATGATGCTATCTGCATAGAAGCAACACATGTCCTATTCTCAGATTCTCATTGCTCTATATTACAGGAACCTCTAACATGCCTTGTAATATATTCTCAACAGTTATTAAGTGTAATTACTGTACACATTTAACATTGATATAAATTATTGCAGACATTACAAGTCACTTTTTATTTCTTCACTTAAAACCTCATGCTTTGTATACTCACAGAATCCCTCTATTACTTCTAATATCCATCTAATTTACAGTAGGGATTGCATTATCCCATATATCATATACACATAAAGAAATAACCTCTTTTCCATCTGTTTCTTCTAGGATGTGGACCACTTATACCTGACAATCTTTGATTTACAAACCAAACTAACTGGAGTTGAAGACCAAATAACTCTATCCAAACAAGTATATGAGGCTGTAAGTATAAACTAATATGCAATGCAAAGTGGAATAAGAAATGAGAGTAACATTAGACTTAATAAATAACTTTACTAGACACAACTAGACTAAACTAAACTATGACTACAAAAACTGTGTAGGTCATATAGCTCCTAAAACAAAGAAAAATAATGTACTAGTATTGTTGAGTTATACATCATTTTAAAGCCATCAACAGACTCGCTAAATCTTGTTTGATGCAGTGAAATACCGCATTATAGTCTCTAACTTGTCAGAGGGACGATTTAGCCATCAGCCAAATGCCTTTTATAGACAGTGAATGCACAAGTGACATCTGCAACCTGTAATAATGGACTGAATTGAATGAAATGTTCATAGTCAAGTGGTTGACTCACAGCAAGACACGTTATTACTTTGTCAGGGTTGTTATAAGATTCCAGTTTTTGGTCTAGTTAAGTATCTTTAAATTATGTGAAGTCAGCAGCAGATTATTTTCATGGAATTACATTATGTAGATTTGGTAATTATAGTTTGTGGGTCTACAACTGTAATTTTGGTTTATTCTGGCCATTGCTCAATAAACTGATGAGTGATTTATCACAATCATCCCAAATGTGTCCCTGATGATCACAGCTTTCTATTAATTTTTGCCTAGAGATAAATTCCTACATAATAGAGGTTCAATGTTGTCTCTTTTTCGTTTTTTACAAATCGCAGAAAGTCAGAGAAGTACAGACCGTTGTTTCCAGTGGCAACAGAGCAGCCGTTTCCATTTCATTTGACAACTACGCTCAGAATGTGGATCTGACATCAGCAATCTCAGAAATGAAAGCACAGTATGAAGTGCTTGTGGCAAAGACCAAACAGGAAGCATTTATAGCAGCCGAGAACAAGGTATAGTACCTTTATTGGTTAAAAGCAATGACGTAGCCACTTTTTATTTGTGCAATAACCATGTCTTAGGTCCCTTTCCCAGACTGGTATATTTGTATATGCATAACTTTTATATTAAACATTACTGCAGTGGTGACTAAGACAACTTGTATTTAAGTTGATATTGTAGAAGTTGTCCTGTGACTGCCTGAGATACGGATTTAAAGATCTTATCTAATAATTTATATTTGCAATTGCTAACTTGGTGTCTTTAGAGCAGCAATCCCACATATAATTTTCTTCTTTAAATAGCAAGTTAAGCACCATTTACAGTGGCGCATGCAGGGGGGGGTTTCTGGTTCCCCAGAAACCCCTCCCCTCCGGGAACCAATGGTACTCCACAGCAGCTGCGGGCGCTGTCAAAAAAGCGTCCGCGGCAGTGCTGTATTGTAGTATAATACAGCACTGCCGCGGATGCTTCTTGACAGCGCCCCCGGCTGCTGTAGAATTCAGACTCGCTGAAATGTAGCTGCTGCGCTCTCTCTCTCTCGCTCTATTTTTTTTTTTTCCCTGGGGGACGGAAACCCCCCCTTCTAAATCCTGCGTTCGCCTCTGATTTAAACATCCATCTCATAACCAGTTTCCTTAGCTATTCTCCTACGAATCATTATCATCATTTCTAAATATCTCCGCTTGGCAAACAAAATTGTCTGCCAGACAGACACAGGCTCACAAACTCTCAGCATGTTGTTTGGTAGCAGAGGGGGGTGAATGAGGATTTCACAGTGCAGACAGAACTCAGAGGGGCGTTCCAAATCCTCTGCGCACTACAACATGTGCCATGTAACTGTGGTTTCCATGGTAGTCCAGAATCATAAATTATTAACAGCAGCCTATAGAGAAAAAAAGGGGAAATGGTAAATATCAACATTCTTCTGACATCCTGACACAGTGATTTATGCTAAAAAAACACACCTATTTCTTTCAATGGATTAATGCTCTAGGGGATTGCCCTCTGTAATCCTTTATACAGTTTTGAAAATGATAAGACATGTATATTTGTTAATGTTACTAGTAGCTATGTTTTCAGTTAAATTACCTTTACAATGTAACAGCATTTGTTTTACATACGGAACTTGACATCTCCTGTATTTTCCTGCCTGTTCCTGTCTATAGCTCTGATCTTGGTTTGACATTTCTAGCTGTTCTAACAATATGTTTTCATTTGAAAGATTTACTTGGCCTCCGGTTCTACCCAACCATCAGTACATGTACTTACGTCATTCAAGGAAGAATACAGGATGCTCAAACTACAGGTTGACTCAATACAGCGTGAGATCGAAAGGGTTAAACATTTGGTAAGTCTGTTTACCTTTTCTTAACATTTATAAGAGCTTAATGCGATATACCTTTTAGGCCATACTCTTTTAGGAAGAAGTCTATGTAGGGTAATAGATAAATCACTAAAATGTAGAGAATATTCTCTAGAATAATAATAATAATAATAATTATTATTATTATTATTATTATTATTAATAATAATTTTAAAAATACCTGCTTGATTTTTTAACTACCGTGATGCCAGATATTTTTATATCTCCCATTTTTGGGGTGCAATCACTTAACCCATAATGGATACAATAGTTACCCTAATAAAATGCTGATATTCCTCTACCTGGCTCATGTGCAGAGGTGCTGGGGATGATTGTCTTTGTTAATGTCTCTTTTCTTGTCTTATAGAACATTCAGCTGGAGACACATATATCAGAATCAGAGAGCAGCTCAGGCAGCGAGACCGATACCTACCAAGAACAGGCTACAGCCCTGAAATCCCAGTTAGATGATATTAGAAAGGTACCGTGAACCAGCTTCATACACACGCCTTTTGGTGTTGCATTCATCATCATAATCATTTATTTATATAGCGCCACTGATTCCGCAGCGCTGTACAGAGAACTCATTCACATCAGCCCCTGCCCCATTGGGGCTTACAGACTAAATTCCCTAACACACACACACACACACACAGACTAGGGCCAATTTGTTAGCAGCCAATTAACCTACCAGTATGCTTTTGAAGTGTGGGAGGAAACCGGAGCACCCAGAGGAAACCCACACAAACACAGGGAGACCATATAAACTCCTCACAGATAAGGCCATGGTCGGGAATTGAACTCATGACCCCAGTGCTATAAGGCAGAAGTGCTAACCACTTAGCCACCATGCTGCATTGATTCATTTCTTTACATTTGGCAAACTATCAGTGCTTGCCTATCTCCAGGACTGTATTTTCCATATAGCCACACTAAGCAGACAAGTAAGCCCAACACTGTTTAAGAATTACCATAGAAATGATTTTATGTTAATTTTATTTACTGTTGAGCCCACATTACTAATTTAGGACGTGCTTATTCCGAATGCCTCGGGTACCATAAGCTTGAATTACGGCCTGCTTCCCTCTGTTCTAAAATCTCAGCATTTGTTGTCTAGCAGCACATTGCTGAGCCCCATAGCCAAATTTATATAGGGGCCCAACAATGCTGTCTCCCTTCCCCCAAATATATAAGCTTCAAACAGCAACTTGACTAAAATGTATCAGCGATATAGTAACATGCTGTATTTAAGGGGATACAACGAATAAACAGGCTATTCCACAGAACCATGGTAATGTAGGACAATGGGTAATACTCCACACACTATTGTTCCCATATAGGTTCCTCTAAATTACAAATAGCCAGTCTATGTGGTACAGCTTTCTGCATCATCTGGAATGTTATCCAGCAAATCAAATCATATACATTTGATGGTTAATGAAGAAAAAGAAGCTGCATATTTTTGAGGCATACTTAAATGTAATTGTATTTGGATGATATTGTGTTGTTTGTGTTGGTGTAGCTGTTACCCAGCTTTCTGACACCCAAAAAGCAGACAGAAAAACCACAAAACTTTGAACTGTTGTCATTTTTAATGGGAAAGTACAATTATTCTCATTAACAAACAAGCTGCATTGTAATCATATGCCAAACAAGGCTCTTCTGTCCCCCACAATATATTTTGATTTTTTTTCCCCTCCTCTTTCACTTAATAGCAAATTGCTCACTATGGCCAAGAATACCAGGAACTACTGGCAGTGAAGATGGGATTAGATGTAGAGATCACAGCCTACAAGAAGTTGATGGACAGTGAAGAGTTGAGGTAAGAAATAACAATCCAAAGAGCAAGTGTGCAAGGTGCACACACAGAAATATGGTAGTGTGCAGATACAAACTTTGAGATAAAAGTGAAACAATACAGTTCACCCGTCTCTACAAATATTTTTTTTCTTTTCACATTAGTTTGCACTTTAAATGTATTGTCAAACAATGATGTTAGAAAATAACACACAAATTATGTTATATTTATTGTTTTACTGCAACCAATTGCTGTATATGGAAAGTATATGGTCAACAA
This sequence comes from Mixophyes fleayi, assembly GCF_038048845.1. Classification (NCBI taxonomy): domain Eukaryota; kingdom Metazoa; phylum Chordata; class Amphibia; order Anura; family Limnodynastidae; genus Mixophyes; species Mixophyes fleayi. The sequence continues at coordinate 45,035,858 of NC_134403.1, read as the reverse complement.
CCAAATCTCTCCATATAGACACAGTGACACCTGCGGGCTGTAGAAATTTGTTAATAGCTTGCAAAGGTGGTATTACACATTGGTGTTAGAACCCTTGCTTGATTCAGTGTGAAGAGCTCTACAACATGTGTATGAATCACAATGTGATGAAACCTACACATTATATGCTGGTTATAGGTTAGATAAAGTAGCAGTGTGTCAATTGATATGTAAAATAGATATAAATTTGTCTTGGCCACAAATAGATACATTGCATAAGTTCGCTTTTAGGGTGGTTATTTAAATCCCTGTTTTTGTTGTATTGCCGTGATCGTTGTCAGCTACTTAATTACTTTTTTTTTTCCAGAGGTGGTTTATGTTGAAAGAGCAGAGGTATTAAATGCTGGTCTGTAGCCTGCAGCGTATACAATGTTACAGTCCTCCCTCTGTTCATTCAGAACTACTGCCGTTACTGACCTGATATCCTGCCTTACTGCGAACAGCTGTTTCCATGAACCCAGCTGATTGATAGGCAGTTTTGCTGAGTAATGGGGTGTAACTGACTGTAAATTCGAGAGCTCTGCTCAAACAGCCCCAGAACATATAGTAAGAATAGGATAAATTTATCAGACAATGGACAGATCAGGCAAAGTGACCGTTCGGTAGATTTAGGACACCCGGAGCTGGGATAGATTAAATGCATCTTTTTCTTCTTCACCGAGTAAACAGCAGTAAAATACCTCTATGGTGTTAGGACAGTCAGCTCTGCTTAACATTGTACATTTTACATTGGGAGATGCTACAAGTATATTTATATGGTGCGAGTGTCATAGAGCAGCAAAGTCATCTTATATCTTCCCTGAGTCAGAGAATCTGCTGCAGGCGGTGTCTATAGTGTGAGAGGAATGGTACATGAGCCATATATGTCCCATAGCTTCTTTCATAGGCAGTGTAAGCAACCAGGAATTGTTATATAACAGTAAACCAGTGATCATACTGGTTCCTTATAGAGGGCCTAGTTTGCTTAGATGGTGAGTGATGGGTGGGGTCCCTCTTTTTTTAACCAGTCCAGGGGGTATATTTACTAAACTGCAGGTTTGAAAAAGGTGAAGATGTTGCCTGTAGCAACCAATCAGATTCAAGCTTTCATTTATTTAGTACATTCTACAAAATGACAGCTAGAATCTGATTGGTTGCTATAGGCAACATCTCCACTTTTTAAAACCCGCAGTATAGTAAATATAACCCCAAGTTTGACTGCTGATAGCCTAGAGCAGTGATAAGCAACCTGATACACTTTACTCTTACCTTCAAAAGGGCCACACATTACCCATAGAGCAGGAAGGGGCTGCTAACAGGATTAACATGTCTGCTGTCCAGTTTGGCCATTGACATGGAAAATTGGATACATACTTAGTCACTGACTATTCAGCCAAGCAACTGCATAAGGCCCTGTATGAGCTGTACTGACTTCCTGCATACTGGCACTAACAATCAATCAATCAATCCATACAATCAATACATTTATATAAAGACAAAAAGACAACCGGCTAGATTTACTAAGCTGCGGGTTTGAAAAAGTGGGGATGTTGCCTATCGCAACCAATCAGATTCTAGCTATCATGTTGTAGCAAGTACTAAATAAATAAAAGGTAGAATCTGATTGGTTGCTATAGGCAACATCCCCACTTTTTCAAACCCACAGCTTAGTAAATCTAGCCCAACAGATGTAAAAGAACAGGTAGACCAGCAATAGACCGGATGAATAAAAATTAGTTTTGGGCCAGGGAAAAAAAACAATCAGTAATATACACATAACAATAGGATAACAAGGCATTAAGATTTATACCTAATCCAACAACATACATGATTTGATATCCCTATAAAGTAAAGGCAATTATAGTCCAGCGAGGAGATTCATTAAACTGGATGCTACAAATGAAGTGACATACAGAGTTAATTTCATATATAGACCCATTATAACTAGTGCTAAAATTATAACACAAATGATTTGACTGTTATCTTCATTTGTTATAAAAAAAAAAAGTTTAAAACAATCACATATCCACATAGTTCTATAAGATATGAGATTTCTCTTTATTTGAAGCTCTCCGGCAGAGCTAGAGACATCTCCTGTTAAAAAAGTATTATTGAAAATAGCTTGAACTGAGCATTTATTCAAAATCCTGACACTGTCTCAAAGTTTTCTGGTATAATCCATTTTAAATTAGTTAGCAGAGCAATTTATAGGAGAGAGGGACATGTCAGCCAAAAATAAGCAGAGATTAAGGCAATGTGAAGAATATAGTGGAGAGAAAAAGCTGGGTAATCAAAATGTGACTGATTACATTATGGCCTCCATAGTCTGTCATAGTATGACAGGTATATTGCCCAGGAGGTCAGTCTACACTCTGGGGGGCAATGTTTTAAACTGATCTTGGCAGTATATCCATCTTTTTTTTTGCCTCCTCTGCCACAGAATGTTGCTGTGAACAGTAAAATGATACTCACTGAAATGCAGCAACTTAGAGGAGAATCTATTGTTCAGTCAAAGATACAGGACGTTTAACTCAGCAAAATAACTACAGTGGCCTTATACTACATCTATTGTAAACTATATTATAGTAACTAAGTATGGTACAATTGCCATTGCCAACATTACAATGGTACCATTGTATGTGTTTGCTCACAAACAAAGACTGTTATGTGCCAATGGTAACAGTAGTTAGTGCCCTGCAGTGGCCCAGGTGTAAGTATTTGTAAGGACTGAATACAGTCAGAGCACTGCAGGTGTTAGTCAGTGCTTCATGCAAAGCCTAGTGACTAGTGCCAGTAAGTAACCAGTAAAGCTTGGATTTAAAGATTTAGCTCATGGTTCAGTGCTAGTAAGTGGTTTTTCTTTCCTGCTAGAAAGTGTCCTGTACAAAGCAGGGTTTCCAACCCATGAAAATATTTCTACTATGATATAATGCTCGTCATTATAAAATGTAATACAAGGGAAAGTTGGGGTAGAATCTAGATAGTATAAGGGACCAGGGACAGAAATAGGGGACTTGTAACTGTATTTAGTCCCAATAACCAATAATGTTAAATGTAGTTTAGTAGTGACAAAGGGTGTCCTCTTTTTTTTTTTTTTACTGATCTCTGTTTTCTTCTGACTGTCAGTAAATATGCTGACAGTTGCCAAGCATCGTGTAGGATCAGGTGTATTCTAAATAGTTGAACTCTACTAAATATGGGCTGTGATGCGGTGCCACTCTACATCTATGGCGGCCTCAGTCGCTTAGCGCTCTGGCCTAGTTTTGAGGATTAGCCCATGTCTGACCAACTATTAGGGACATGCTGATAATTTTAATGCCTGTTATAACTACTGTTATCAGAAATGGCTCATTGTTTATGCTACTATCCTAGACTACATCCCCTCAGTAGATCTACCCCATTATACCCGTTCACAGCTAAAGGGTTGATACATTACAATATTAAAAGCATAACCATGTTCCATTACACTAGTGTTTGGCTGCAAAGATTGTGTTTACTTTTGGTATTCTAATCTATTCCTCTAAACATCAGTGTTCATTCCGCATAAAACAAAACGCTTGTTTTAATGTGTTTCTTCGTTGCGCACTTGTTAATGGGCTGCTAAAAATAGCTGTGCTGTATTCCAGTAAAATATTACTAGTGAAATAGAGCAGAGCGCACAGAAGCCTAATGTATTGTGTTCTGTGCAGTATGGGGTGCTGACTTGTATCTTCTTGGCATTACAGTATTTTCCAGTGCAGGGAAATAAATATATCTGGCTCCCTGTCAGAAAAGGTGAAATAAGATGAAACAAAGAATGTAGTGAGAGAAATGTAGCAGCCTGGGAATATAGTGTATGCAGAATATATAATCCTTTAAGTAATACTTGGGGGGGAAAGATATTTCTATCTATACTGCCTCTCGGGTGTGACCTCTGTATAGAGCTTGAAATTGATTGCTTGCTGTGATCAATACATCACTTGCAATATACTGCCTGCTGACCTACATAGAGGTTATTTAAGTTATGTGTAGCTGCTTGTGTCTATGGAGAGATCTCAGCAATACTTTCATCTATATTTACATTTTTGTAATTAACCCTTTTTCTGTAGAAGAGGGTATCCATATGTTGGCATTGTAAAAGGATCTCAACCCTCCCAGATCAGAAGTCTTTCTTCTGAGTTTATTTATAACTCGAAGGAGTGACAGGGATATTTTAAGAGAGGTTAAGAGTTCTTGAAACCTACAGTAGTAATTGCTAGCGGAGGTCTTGACACCCTGAATTAATTTGCTGGCACATTTTATTGTTTGGCTTAAAAGAAGATTAAATCCAATAAAGTAAGGCTGATTTATTTAGCTTTAATCCATGCGCAGGCAATTTCACAAATATCGTTATGGGAACAGTTTAATATTTTGTAACAGACCTACTTTTGTACTTCAGCTTGCTACTCAAAAAGCTATAGACATAGATTGGGACATGGTGGGGGTTGGGGCTATAAAGCTTTATGGTATGAGGATCGTAGGGGATGAAAGCTAAAGTAGCCAATCGGCTAATAATTTCTATCCAGAAACAGTTGTTTCCATTGTGTGCCACATGGTTGTGTTAATGTAATGATAATATAATGTTAATATAACTGACATTAATCGATAATCCGAATTGTGCTAAATGACTTGATGTCCAGTGAATTTCAACCCAGTTTAATATGCTTTTCCTCTCTTGCTCTATCTTGCAGACTCAGCAGTGGAAGCGGCATCACAGTACATGTGGCCAAATCTAGCTTTGGCGGAGGTGCTGGTGGCGGAGGCGGTGGTGGCGGCCTTGGAGGTGGATTTGGCGGCGGCTCAGGAGGCGGTCTAGGAGGTGGCTTTGGAGGTGGCTTTGGAGGCGGTCTTGGAGGGGGTCTTGGAGGCGGTCTTGGAGGCGGTCTTGGAGGCGGTCTTGGAGGTGGCCTCGGAGGAGGACTTGGTGGTGGCCTAGGACTTGGCCTTGGTGGTGGTCTTGGCGGTGGACTAAGCCTGAGTGGTGGCAGTGGAGGTTATGGATATGGAAGTAGCTTCGGAGGAGGATTAGGGTTTGGAAGTCTGAATTCCAGCATATGTAAGTATCAGATTGCGTGTATAACAAATAAAAAGCTCTGCTCATTTCATATTAAGTATTATGTTAATGCTCCTAATAAGTTATTTTAATCTGATTGCAACAGTTCATGCAATAACATCTAGAATAAATGTGCTACATAAAGAGTCAATAACTCTCATGGGATCCAACACCTCCATCCTTATCTCCCAAATTTACCTTTGTAGATATAACCCATCCTTCCATAGCTCCAAGGTGTGTTTTTATCCTACTGGGAACTAATAACCTGATAATTGTTTGATAAAGGCAAGCAATTATTCTAGAATTTTGAATGACAATTTGGCAACCAGTGACAATGTTCAGTAACAGACTATGGATATGTTTTATTATGTGTCAACCAAGCAGTTTCATTTCTGTGCAGTCACATTGGTTTACAATTGAGGGACACACATTACAACCCAATCCAATCATGTTTAATCAAAAGGTAAATAAATAAACAAGTGTTACCCACACATTACAGTTTTGATGTCACAGAGAAGAGATTCATTTGCAGTGTATGGGTAATGTAGTACAGTAAAGGGATGTCATACTTTATTTGTACATTTAGAATATACACACTCCAATCCAATCCAATCCAATCCAATGATCGCCGCCTCTCCTCCACTCTGATCACCTCTTCCCACTCTAGAATCCAATACTTCTCCCGTGCTGCCCCCCTTCACTGGAACGACCTCCCTCGCTCCATTCGTCTCTCACCCAATCTGTGCTCCTTCAAGCGGGCACTTGAAACTCACCTGTTCCTTAAGGCCTACCAACCATCCACTTAACCTCTCACCTCTTCTGGTTCTCCCCTGCCCCCTTTCTCTCTCCCCGTTGCTTCACTGGCTCCCTTATGTACCTGATTCTGTTTACCCTCCCTTAGGATGTAAGCTCGTATGAGCAGGGCCCATCTTCCCTCCTGTCTCCATACCTGTTCTTCAGCTCCGTCTCTACTGTATTTGCCTGCCTGGAGTTTCTGAAGTACTGGTACTTTGTGTTTATTGTTCTGTACTGTTTTACCCTGTATAGTCTACTGTTTGTACCATGTACGGCGCTGCGGAAACCTTGTGGCGCCTTACAAATAAACGATAATAATAATAATGTTATACCCAAGTCCATTTGGACAATCAGCTATACCATTGGTACCTAGGGAATTGATATGCTGCGTTCTCATGAAGATAAGCACAACCCACAAAATAACTGCCCCCAGAGTGCGTAGATGGAAAATGCAATCATGTAAAAATATAGACAATCGGTGCAAAATTGCATAAAAACAATCTACATTTGAAAAAGTATAAAATGAATAGAAACTCTCAACATGTCTCTCTTTACAATCTGAAATATCCATATTTATCATAAAAAATATAGTTCTGCCAAGCACCTAGCTTTAAAGAATTTTTACAAAAAATGGTGGCATTCATCATCCCATAGCTCAATCAAGTAACATTTTTTTATGAAACTCATCGCATTTGACATTATGGGTGATTTAATGTAAGAGTGTAGAATGTACAGAAACCCTTAGCAAGCAACCATATATTAGCTTAGATCGGTTTAGTGCAAATTACAATGTCTGGTTGCTAAGGTTACCGCACCTTTAAACTTTAAGAAATTCCCACCAGGGTATGATAATATGCAAGTGATGCTAATATGTGTAGAAACTCATGTGATTAACGCCTGTAAGTGGTGACTATCATTTCATGTGGGAAACTGGTGTAGTATAATGAATAATGCAGCATTAGTGTAAATGAGTATGGTAATGAAGTTTAGAAGCCACCTCGGATTTTCTGACCTTTAAAAAAGCAATTCACCTATGGGAGTGGGGTTGTACATGGTGACACAACTCCTTGTTGACATCTGATATTATAATTATTTATAGCTGAGGTGCTGCATATCATACATTTATGGCACCTGGTATTTACTGTAATCTTTTCTTACACTAAATTATGAGCTGTGCCGAGCCCTATTCACCTTTTATTTTGGTATGTGTATGTAATGCAAATGACATTGTATGTAATTGATTGTTGTACATCACTATGGTATGTTTTGTCGCTATGTTCATCATCATCAGCTATTTATATAGCGCCACTAATTCAGCAGCGCTGTACAGAGTACTCACTCACATCAGTCCCTGCCCCATTGGAGCTTACACTCTAAATTCTCTAACACACACACACAGACAGACAGAGACTAGGGTCAATTTGATAGCAGCCAATTAGCCTACCAGTATGTTTTTGGAATGTGGGAGGAAACCGGAGCACCCGGAGGAAACCCACGCAAACACAGGGAGAACTCCTCACAGATAAGGCCATGGTCGGGAATCTAACTCATGACCCCAGTGCTGTGAGGCAGAAGTGCTAACCACTGAGCCACCGTGCTGCCCTCAGCTCTGTTAATAATTGATGATGATAATAGTATTTTGTAAGGAATTATTGTATTTGGATATGATAAATTAATGATGTTCCTTTTGTCTTCTCTTATTCTAGTATCCACTTCCAGTGCTTTTTGAAGAGCAGGAGCCTGTTATTGAGAACTGCAGCTCTTGAAATCCCAAAGTACAACCTTGCTGAGATGATATGAACCCAGCCGGATTTTTCACCATGCAAAAAACAAAATGTTATATCTGCACTTAACGAGCTTCCCGAGAAGACATCAACGCTTTAAGATTATCTAATATTTTCTAACCATGGGAATTTTTTGTTGTATTTTTTTTTTTTTTGTATTGAAAAAAAGGTATTATATTCTTCTTCTGTGTACGCTTGTGGTGATTTAGGACTTTCCTCTGTTATTTTTCCTTCCTGTTCCTTTTCCGTAAAAACGATAAATTATAGATGTAACCGCTGCGCTTGCCACATGAATCTCTAATTACGGACCTGTAGGAAGTTTAGCCTAATCTGGGATTTATCACTGAGTTATGGACAAGGGCAGATCCCTATGCTGTATGTCAGGCTGAAAGTGTGCAATAATATAAACGCAGTGTGTGCCGTGGCTGAGGTCAAGGTGCTGCCAAAGCTTACGCACGCAACCTCCAGGGAAATGCGCCATGCATTGTTTTAAATAAAGGAGTGTAAAGAAATCACAATAAAAAAGCATTTGTTAAACACTTACGTGTGTGAGGATTTAATCGTGTGTGAGTTTCATTATTAAAGCCTAATTAATAACTCTTTGACATGATTTGTACCTACTATACTACATTGTTTCATCCACCTCAGATTTCCATACCTTGAATTATTTTATTCCATACTTTCATTCACGTCTTCAAACTGAAAGTGTACCTGTCATATACACACAGTGAACTGATGAATGCACTTTTTAACATCACGGTATCTCTGTGTCTGTAGGATGATCTATAGCTATGGTAGTCTCACTCCAAGAACTTTGCTGTCATACACATTCTACATTTGGCAGGGCAAAGTCCGGCTTCTATACTCCAACAGTGAGTTTGACTCTCTCTAGCTCACTGTTACGGTAACAAAAAGAAAAGAAACTCTGTTACTTTACTCTGTGGAGGGATTCCGATGGCTGTAAGCAGGATGATCAGAGACGAATTCCTGAAGATCCTGGCTGGGAAGTGATCCGAGAAGCTGCTGAGACGATGGCTCCAGGAGAGTAGTTTCTGGTACAGATACAGATGTGGGAAAATAATGAGAACTGATCTTTCACAATTATAGAGACCCAGTCCAGATTCTCAGTAGAGTTGGGCTACAAGGTGATAATAAGAAGGTGAAGCTCCAAGAGATTAATAATACAAGTCCATGGGGTAGATGTATTAACTTGTGATTCTAGCAATTCACCAATATTTGGGGACTTTGCCGGTCGGTACACAGTTTAGCAAACGTTAGGAAGCGAAGCTCCAGAAGGTTAAACTGTAGCAAGTCCAATTATTCAGAGCCAGGTCAGTACACGGTACAGCAAGGTCAGTAGACATGGTTCCAATGAATAAAATAATAGCTGGTCCAAGGAGTCCAAAAGCAAGGTCAAAAACAGAAGTTAGTATCAGATACAGAGGCTGAATAGTACACAATTAATTAACAATGCCTGCATGACCAAGGGTCGCTTTTATAGTACCTGTAAGTGCTTCTTGATGACATCAGCAGGAAACTTTCAGAATGAAAGAAAATGAATGGAAAGATCAGAGCACGTGCAGAACTGCTGTCAATTGTTGCTAGTTAACGCAGGAAGCCAGACGCAACTTTGAATGTAGAGGTTGAAGTGTATTAGAAGAAAAGAGCAAGAAATAGAGTGATAATCCCTATACAAGTGAGTGTCAGCTTTTAAGTCAAGTGATGTACTACAACCAGTGAAGTGATATTGTAATTGCTACTGCCATGCAGATTTGGATCATCAATTAGGCAAATTAGGCTACAATCTAGGTACCAGTGGACAGTGAGGGACCCTAATTAACCCATTGTGGAGGGATCACATATTCCCTACTTGACCTAGATTGCACAATGTTTTGGAACTTACACATTCATCAGGTATGTAAACACTGGTGAGTAAAGATGTAACAATTAAAGCCAAAAACTTGTGCTAAATAATGGCACCTCTATCCACCTATGATCAGAACAATGAAGCAAAAAAAAATTATAAAAATTATTTCAGATTGAGCCGTAAAGAACAATTAAAAACAATTGCATATGCCAAAAAGTAGCTTGCCCATTGGCCAGATTGCCATAAATTTGTTAGACTTTAAAGGATCTCTCAGACATAGTGGTACTCTGCTTATTAAATAAGACATAGGGGACTATATATGAAATGGAGAAAAGTCCTTTCTCAGGGGACTCCTTATCAAAGGCTAGCACCGTGCAATTTATTTGCCTATTTATCAAGGAAGTCCGCATCTCGAGACTATTCATGCGTGGACCGGAAGTTCGGCTTTCCCGCCGTTCTTCTGAGACCGTTGGGGTGATAGGACGCACCTTGAACAGCTCCCATATATATATATATATATATATATATATATATATATATATATATAAAAGTGCTCGGGGAGCATAATATAAAAGCTACCAGAGACTCTACTAATATTTATAAAGAGAGTCTGCCCACAATAAAACTATGGACATGCAGTTCACCTCATAATGTATATATGTTTATACAGTATGTTTGGATGCACACGTCTGCTGTACTATACGGATGCTTTAACACAGGAGTGTTTTCTTTTTCAAACCCAGCAACAGTGGTAACTATAGGAGGCACAATTGTGGACGTTCATTATTATGTTTGTTTGCCCCTTGATACATCGTTATGTGGGCTTCATGAATGGAAATTTTATTAGCACTTGGGATTTGACTTGTCTCCACCAATTATGAATTAGAGTTTATACTGTATTACATTTTATATGTCATTTATACCATTTATTAAATCTGTATTACTTTTAGCTTAGCACTCTTTTTTGTGTGCGTTTTTTCTTTGATATGTTTATAACCTGTCTGCATAGAATATATATAAGTCTATACCTGATTGCTGATTGACATTAACATCTGTAATTACCTGAAATTCTAATCTGCTACAACTGTTCAAAATAAACCAACAGACTTGGTTAAGTTAAAGGTGTTTTATGGCTTAACATCCACCACCAGCGCCGCTAACATCTATCACAGATAACAGTACAAGTGCACTGTTTAAAAGGTATTTCTCACGATTAGTTCAAGTCAGGGCCATCAGTTACACTGTGCACGCGTGAAACAGCCAGATCACGCATGCACATATGCCCCGAAATATGCTTCGATATTGAGTATTACTCAGCTGCCCCTGAAATTATTTATTAGCAAATTGCAACGATAACTGATTTTCTATCTCTGAGATAAGCAGTGATAGAATAGCATTGTTATCCTCACAGACTAATAAATATGGCCTTACTCTGAAAAATGTATATATTTTTCTAAATAAGCACCGTTACTGTATAATGTTTCATTGATTTGTTAAAACTCTGATTATTTTCGTGCCACATTTTACTGATGGATGAGTTATAGGTGGGTACATAAAAGTCGGTGATTAGGTTTTTAGGATTTAGTGCGGTTCGCCCTCAAAGCACGATGTTTACAAGGAAAGCTGAAGTAGATTAATAAACTGCAGTTACACTAAGCATTCTCTGCACATCCTCTTTCCGCAGGTAATATATTCTAAGCATGATAGCTGGAAGCGAAAGGTGAACACGCATATTTTATCAGGAACAACAACATAAAATTCAATACATAAGTTTATTAGACACAACATTTACAAAAGGCAGCAGTGAGGTGAAAAATACACGGATTCATCAAAAGCACATTTAGATTCTTGAAATAAATGTCATTTGTGAAGATGGAATTCATTTTGTTAACGGTCATGAAGTGGAGAAGACATTAGGATGCAAGTGATAAACTCACCCACTGAGTTGGCTGGAAGGGTTTGTAACTTTTTTTTTTATGTATAATTAAATAGCTTATAGTGTTTCCATTCTTGATTAACATACTGCTAGTCCAGGCTATTGTGCAGGTAACAGAGGAAAAGCAGTTTGCAGCTGTAGTTGTGAATGCAGCAAACCCACTGAACATGGTAAGAACAAGCAGAGCCAGTAGGAAATCAGAAAGGGAATCTGTTTTAAGACACTAAGCAGTCAGTTTATTTACCATAATCGTTCAGACCGGAACCAGATTAATAAAGAGTGGAGGGTGCTGTAGCGCCAGACCTCATAACATAGGTCCTTCAGGTCCTGCTGAAAAACAAGAGACAGTAGACTGATGGGGATGAGTTCTCTGTACAGCGCTGCAGAATTAGTGGCGCTATATAAATAAATGATGATAATTAATTTTCAAAGTTTACCTTCAAAATTACCTTTGTCCATGTCTGAAGAGTCAACGCTAATTAAAATTACCCACATTTTTTTCCCCTTTCCAACATGCTCCCTTATAGCTTCAAAGGTGATTTTTTTTTCAAAGATAAATAAATATTTCTCCTCTCTGGTCTGCGGAAAAAAGAGATCATGTATTTAATTGTCTACTGTGTACAGATTTAAAACCTCAGGTGGCCTTTCTCTCCCTAATTTGAGAGCATATTATTTTGCTGCACATCTGAGAGTTTGGGCCGGTGACTCCCCAACCTATACACTATGTGGCTTCCTTCTCGTGCAGTTGTGGTCATCTTATTCTCCTCTCCAGGGGCCTAATTCATTAAGAATCTTAAATTAAGAAGTTTCTTATTTAAGTCTCCTGGACAAAACCATGTTACAATGCAAGGGGTGCAAATTAGTTTTCTGTTTTGTACATAAGTTAAATACTGACTGTTTTTTCATGTAGCACACAAATACTTGATAGCTTATTTGTACACTGAAATTCAAAGTTGATATTTGTGTGCTACATAAAAAAAACAGTCAGTATTTAACTTATGTACAAAACAGAAAACTAATTTGCACCCCTTGCATTGTAACATGGTTTTGTCCAGGATACTTAAATAAGAAACTTCTTAATTTAAGATCCTTAATTAATCAGGCCCCAGGCTGTGTACAAGAGTCTCAAGGGATACAGAACCTCTTCTACGACAGACAGCATTAATATGGGAAATAACAAATAATATAAAACAGGCGCTCTCAAGTCTAATTGCAGTACCCCTTGGTGAATATATGGAATACAGCTCCCAATGAGTGAAAATGCCTTAGCTCGATCTGAAAAAAGGCAAGATGTGTATGTATAGGAATCGCAGAGCATATACAATACAAATTATATATATACAACAATGTTCCCAAGAAAGTCTTTTTGATGTTAAAACATTTATCCGGATTCGTAGACATCCGAGGACACAAGGGAATTCAAGCATTCAGAATTGTGGGAAGGTAAATACTACCTTGTATAAATAATTGAGTCGCATTGGAACACTCATATTGATATTCGTTGGAGCTTTAAGAGAAACTGCATTTTAATTGTGCTTAAAGCATATAGGTCAGTATAGAACCTGCATACAATTAGGTGCCCTTGACGCTGGGATGCAAGCTCAACTGTTTTGATCAAAATATGAGCTAATACCTCATGTTTTCATTTTACTACATACACACAGATATGCAGTGGTAAGAATAAGTGGGGGTATTCTAATGTTGGCAATGTAGAGAGTGTTTGAGCAATTATGTATGGATTTAGATACGATTGAAAAAGCCGTTTTCTTTTGAGAGTGGTCTGGGGGTGGTGCAAGTAGCAGGTGATGGTGATGATGAACACCCAAACTGGTGAACTACTTGGAATTAGAGGTCTGCAAATGATTTTCAAATGCTTATTGAATGTTTAGTAGTCACTCGGCTATAGATTAGGATTTGTCGAGCATGCAGTAGCAAAGAAACAAAATGTTTTGTACGCATATCTGGTAGTTGTTCCTGCTGTGTTAGCTAGGTTATTCACATTTAAATTATGCTTCATAGCAATTGTGTTCTTAACATATAAAAAGGTTTTTAATAAAAGGATTTTGCACATGTTTGCAGATTGGTTGTAAGTGACTGAGAGGTCTCTGTTGTCAAGAGAAGACATCTGCTACTCATTGAGACCTGGATGTATCTAAAACTCTGAACAACTTTTCAATCGAAAGTTGCGCCTATGTTTGCGTTCCACTCTAGATCAGGTCCAAGTGCTTTAAATTTAAAAAAATAAAACCATATCTTGAGGTGGCCCAGTGAAAGCCCAGACCTCAATCCCACTGATAAACTGTGGAATAATTTGGAAACTGCTGTTCACCAATAAACTTGTACAATATTGCGAAGAAGAAAGGGGTGAACATGGCAATAAGACTCACAGTTGTAATTACAGCTAAAGTGGTTTTTACAAAGTATTAAAACCAACCCAAGGGATGTGATATTTAAGTAATCATTTTAATGGTGTTTGAAGCATATAGGTTAATGTAGGACCTACATACAATACGGTAGTCTTGATGTGGGATGCAGGCTTAAATGTTTTGATCCAAACATGAACCAATGCTAAATACATGCACATATGTAGTGTTAAGGACAAGCACTGACAACAACTGTCTTTTTGTTTTGTATACATATAAGGCATTTATATTGCAAAGAAGCTGGTACCAGATGTTAAACGGGATTAATTGAATGCAAGTTTATTTCTTCTCTGATTTTGTTTACAAATATTGCCTTATGTTGTCTTATCAGCTGTCTATCAGGCCCATAATAGGTTTGGTTGTGGTCCACAAGGAATCCCTTGTTAGATCTAAGCCCCAATACGCATCTGATTTTAACTGCATTTTAATGGTGTTTAAATGTCAGTGTAGGACCTGCATACAATGAAGTATCCTTGACGCTGGGATGCAGGTTAAAATGTTTTCATCAAAATGTGAACCAATAACTCATGTTTTCACTTTGATAGATACGCACACATATGCACAGAGGGAAATTGTTGCATGTCCAGGTTTTGAGATTTCATCACAATACCATCAATAGGGCAGTACAGCAGCACAGTGATTAGCATTACAGTCTTATAGCACAACAAATTAGGGTATATTTACAAAACTGCGGGTTTGAAAAAGTGGAGATGTTGCCTATAGCAACAGATTCTAGCTTTTTGATTTATTTAGTGCATTCTACAAAATGACAGCTAGAATCTGATTGGCTGCAATAGGCAACATCTCCACTTGTTCAAACCTGCATTTTATTAAATATACCCCATTGTGTTCAAATCTTATCATGCTACTAACACCGTAGCTTTTGTATATTCACCCCGTGCATCTGCTTCTACTAAGGAAATTAGATTGTAAGCTCCACTTGCAGTGGCAAATCTCCAGACCCTGATGCAGCGCTTGAGCTCACCTCACACTCTCATTCTCTTATCCACAAGCTCCAACATTGCCTCTAAAGGAAATCTCTAAATGTGACATGTTAATAGTTGCATGATGGGCAGCACTCTATGATATTACCCATTAAGAAAGTTCCATATCTCTGTAATATGGCACTAGCCTCAAATCATGTTTTAGGAGTTCTGTGATGAGCACACGCTGTTGCCATCTATGTGACACTAAATTCCAGAGCCCTCTGGCCCAGAGTCCACAACATTGCTGATCATTGGAGAGGTACATCACTGATCATGGGATAGGTACATCACTGATCATGGGATAGGTACATCACTGATTATTGGATAGGTACATCACTGATCTTGGGATAGGTACATCACTGATCATGGGATAGGTACATCACTGATCATTGGATAGGTACATCACTGATGATGGGATAGGTACATCACTGATCATGGGATAGGTACATCACTGATCATGGGATAGGTACATAACTGATCATGGGATATGTACATCACTGATCATTGGATAGGTTCATCACTGATCATGGGATAGGTAAATCACTGATCATTGGATAGGGACATCACTGATCATTGGATAGGGACATCACTGATCATTGGATAGGTACATCACTGATCATTTGATAGGTACATCACTGATCATGGGATAGGTACATCACTGATCATGGGATAGGTACATCACTGATCATTGGATAGGTATATCACTGATAATGGGATAGGTGCATCACTGATCATGGAATAGATACATCACTGATCATTAGATAGGTACATCACTGATCATGGGATAGGTGCATCACTGATCATGGAATAGATACATCACTGATCATTGGATAGGTACATCACTGATCATGGGATAGGTGCATCACTGATCATGGGATAGGTACATCACTGATCATTGGAAAAGTACATCACTTATCATGGGAAAGGTACATCACTGATCATTTGATAGGTACATCACTGATCATGGGATATGTACGTCACTTATCATTGGATAGGTACATCACTGATCATGGGATACGTACAACACTGATTATGGGATACGTACATCACTGATCATGGGATAGGTACATCACTGAACGTTGGGTAAGGGACTTAAGTTCTTGAATAAAGGTGACTGATGGTTCGACTCTATGGTGTCGAAGTCAGATAATTGGATATGATCATCTCAATTAATATCTAACAACTTGGTTGTCTTTTGTCTGAAGTTTTGCGAATAGCAGGCTACGGCGTGGAGTAGCATAACTAACCGCAATACGTGGCAAACACTTATACACGCATTTACACGCACAAATACACTTGTAATTAGCTCACATGTAAAAGTAGTTGCAACACATAGTTATTTAGGTAGAAAGTAGCAGAGTTTATGGTTAAATATTATAATATTATTTACATGTTAGTGAGATCTAGGGTTCAGGTCACAGGAAACATATCATATCTGGTATCATTCTAATCCCCTATTTATTCGCAGACATCTGGTTCAATCGCCGAACTGATCGCACCTTGCGTATGCTAGATATGGATTGTAGGGAATAAATGGTAAAGAATGATATTGTCTATGTAATGCAAATAGACCAGTTTAAACAGGTTCTTGGCGGAAAGAGTAGGAATGCATCTCCAGGAGAGTTGACCCCCCACCTTTGGATGTGATCTTTTGAACTGGCCAATGACCTACATTGCACTGGACCCTCCTGAAGCCTGAACCTATGGAAGGAAGCCAACTTATCTGTATTGTTTTCACTGTACCACTAACTGTATATAAGCAGGGGTTCTGGGACCAGTATTCAGTCTCTTTGACCACAAACTTCTGGTTTGAATGCTGTATACTGGATCCAGGGCGCCTGCTAAGTAACGGCTGTACTTATTTTATTCTGACTTGCTATTCTGCTACTTTTGGCTATTAAATCACATTGTGCTTTGGAACCACATTACCGGAAGTGGACAATCGTTATTCGATAGCAACTAGATGGTCATAACAATGGAATATATATGGCCTATGGAAATAAATAGTACAAAATAGTAATCCACAAACTCTCTAATTACACACCATGTTGAGAAATTAAAAATATAAGTATAATCAGTGGAACATGCTTATTGTGCAGTGGAAGATTTAATATTCAACTGCCAAGCCGCAATTATCTAAAAAGACAAAAAAGGTAATAGGCCTACTTCCAAATATTTACCTTGCAAACATGAAAATATTTTGCACAAAAACTCACAAAACTATATCACATTCTACTGAGTATTAAAGCTGAGTCACATCTCACATTTTGAACAATGAAAGCAAGGCTAATGTCGCCTGCAATTACACAGTAAAACAACTGAACCCGTATTTTCTCTATGCCTTTTACCACGGTAGACATGAAACAATCTTGTTCTCAACATACCTTCTATAAAACACAAAAGCATGTGTCATAAAGAAGAAAGCAAAATACATTTGCAGAACATCTTAATATACTGAAATAATTAACATTTAAAGTTCAACTAACTCTAAAAAAAAAGACAGCAATATTGCTGTCTTAAAAAAATTAAAAAATATATTGCTTTTTTTAATACAATGAGCCCCATATAGGAGTTGAGGCAGTATACAACATGACCAAATTGCTTTGCTATAATAAAGAATTTCTGGAAACTGCAGCTTTGAGTGAAAGGCCTGAACCCTCTCCTTAGAGGAATCAGATAAGTGTGTTACACTACACACTGTCTTTGCATAAGATTAAACGTGGGCTCATTGCTATACTCTACGCCAAACTGCTACATTGGTACTTTCCAGAGTCACGTAAAGTACCCACCTTTAACTGTGAGACAATTGCTACTGTCATTCCTAATAGTAGAGATGTTCTACTGCCAATCACATAGTTCGATTAATGGACATTATCCTTGAAACCTATTGTGACTTCAATACACTCATCACTACAAATACATGTAACCCGGGTCACATCCAATGTACCAACGATGCCCAACCTACCATCTTCTTATGGACAGGAGAAAATTCTCCTGTCCAAGGATATGGTGCCGCTAAGTTCCTCTTTTCTGCCAGTCACTCAGTAGGTAGAACGGTGAGCCAATTAGGGTTCACCACCGGGCATTTGAACTTTTGGCACCGTGGCGAACCAATCAGAGTTTGCAGCATCACTGCTCTGCACCCAGGCGATGGCTATTATATATTCGTTCCAGCACTCAGGGGCAGAGATGATGTTCTCAGGAAAGAAACTGCCAGAAAGAAGAAAGAAGCCTGTGTAGAGGAAGAGAGAAGGCAATAGATGCTGACAGCCAGCACAGAGCTGGAGAGCATTGGGATCAAGCAAGAAGACTGTTGAAGACTCCATCAAAAAGAAGCAGCAGGCTGAAGCAAAAGAGCTGACATGGTTCCCCCCCCTGCTGCCAATGAAAGCTGCTAAAGTCAGATTAGGCCCTTTAGACATCCCTCTTCCAGGTCCACGTCTGCACTCTCTTTCTACACTTTGGGCATAAGGCCCTGGGCAACTAACCGGCCAGTAGGCTCGTGCAGCAGCAGTGGGCATAAGGCCTTGGATAATTAGTAGTGTTAGTGGAATTGCACAATAGTTTAATTTCAGGCTTAGTAAGTTTCAGGTTTAGCCTGTGGGCACATTAAAGTCAGGATTAGCATGTGGCCCCATTTAATTCAGGCACTAGGCCTGTGAGTTCAGATTAGAGATGGTCACTGACCCCCGTGTTTTGGTTTTGGATTCGGTTTTGGATCTGGATTACCGTCGTGTTTTGGTTTTGGTTTTGGTTTTGCAAAACCGCCATTGCGTGTTTTGGTTTTGGTTTTTTGTTTTGTTTGGTTTTGTTTTGCTATTTTTTTGGAAAATCCATGTTTTTGGGCCTAAATTAACCCAATTTAGTGCTCCAACTGTTTTAGAGACAAGTAATCTAATTGTTGAGGTAATAAATCATCCAAAAAAACTGTTTAATTCTTCGTTGGTAGGCCTTCATTTATTCTACACACAAAACAGATTGTCTTCCTCTCCATCTATGCATATTGGCAATGCAGCCATCGTCTTTGGATGTATATTACACCCTACACTTATAGTTAAATATGTAAAGAAATGGAAAAAGACAGTTTGCTTTCTGTCTCTATAGGCCCCCCTCCACTTTTTTAAAAAAACTAAAAATTCAGCCATTATAGACTGTACAATATTAATTGACATGGAGAAAGCCAGTTTGGTTTCTGTCTCTCTAGGCCCCCCTCCACTTGTATAAAATACCAAAAAATCCAGCCGTTATAGACTGTACAATATTAATTGACATGGAGAAAGCCAGTTTGGTTTCTGTCTCTCTAGGCCCCCCTCCACTTGTATAAAATACTAATAAATTCAGCCGTTATATACTGTACAATATAAATTGAAATGGACAAAGGCAGTTTGGTATCTGTCTGCATCAGATCCTCTCTCCACTAGGAGTAAAATAGAAAACTATTCAGCCGTTATATAATCTAGAATATAAATAGAAATTGAGAAAGGCAATTTGGTATCTGTCTGCATCATAATCATCAACATCATCATTAGCGCCCTCGTCGCCTACACAAATCTCCCCCTCATCCTCTTCTAATTCCAAAGTGGCATCCTCAATTTGTGTATCACCGGCTACACTCGGGCTATTAAGGCACACATCAGCAGAATGCTCACGATTAGACATCCCACTGTTGGATGGACTCTCCACAGGGATTGTTGTCATTTGTGAATCAGAGCAAATATTCTCCTGTAATGCTTCACTGTTATCTTGCAGCTCGGCTTTGACGCGTAACAGTAGTTGTGCACCAATTGTAGGCTGGGTAGCTTTTTGGGATCTGCCACTAATAGCCAAAGGTGAAGGCCTCATTCTCTCTTTGCCACTGCGTGTGTAGAATGGCATGCTTGCAATTTTTTTTTTATCGTCACTTAACTTTTGCTCAGTTACACTTCTTTTTCGCTTCAATACAGTAAAAAATTTTTTGGTTTTTGTTTTTTGCACTAATTTGGAAACACTCTGTTGTTTGACATCACCTTGGCCAGGTGACGTACTGGGAACACTAACATCAGGACTGGTGACAGAACCTGGTTGCTCATTCAGATCATATGTGGACTGCTTTGAATCCATTCTGAGCGCAAACCACTGGGGAGTGCTAAAAATTATTTGGTAGATATTGCTGACAGATATGACTTTTGACAGCCAGAAATATTAATGCACAATTAGGGAGGACACCCCAAAAGCACTGAGGAGTGCTAAAAATTATTTAGTATATACTGCTGACAGATATGACTTTTGACAGCCAGAAATATTAATGCACAATTAGGGAGGACACCCCAAAAGCACTGAGGAGTGCTAAAAATTATTTAGTAGATACTGCTGACAGAAATGACTTTTGACAGCCAGAAATATTAATGCACAATTAGGGAGGACACCCCAAAAGCACTGAGGAGTGCTAAAAATTATTTAGTAGATACTGCTGACAGAAATGACTTTTGACAGCCAGAAATATTAATGCACAATTAGGGAGGACACCCCAAAAGCACTGAGGAGTGCTAAAAATTATTTAGTAGATACTGCTGACAGATATGACTTTTGACAGCCAGAAATATTAATGCACAATTAGGGAGGACACCCCAAAAGCACTGAGGTGTGGTAAAAATTATTTAGTAGATACTGCTGACAGATATGACTTTTGACAGCCAGAAATATTAATGCACAATTAGGGAGGACACCCCAAAAGCACTGAGGAGTGCTAAAAATTATTTAGTAGATACTGCTGACAGAAATGACTTTTGACAGCCAGAAATATTAATGCACAATTAGGGAGGACACCCCAAAAGCACTGAGGAGTGCTAAAAATTATTTAGTAGATACTGCTGACAGATATGACTTTTGACAGCCAGAAATATTAATGCACAATTAGGGAGGACACCCCAAAAGCACTGAGGTGTGGTAAAAATTATTTAGTAGATACTGCTGACAGATATGACTTTTGACAGCCAGAAATATTAATGCACAATTAGGGAGGACACCCCAAAAGCACTGAGGAGTGCTAAAAATTATTTAGTAGATACTGCTGACAGATATGACTTTTGACAGCCAGAAATATTAATGCACAATTAGGGAGGACACCCCAAAAGCACTGAGGAGTGCTAAAAATTATTTAGTAGATACTGCTGACAGATATGACTTTTGACAGCCAGAAATATTAATGCACAATTAGGGAGGACACCCCAAAAGCACTGAGGAGTGCTAAAAATTATTTAGTAGATACTGCTGACAGATATGACTTTTGACAGCCAGAAAAATTTATGCACAATTATGGGGGACACCCCAAAAGCGCTGGGGAGTGCCAAATATGAAGAAAAAATAATAAACCTCTATCCTCCTCTCTGCACTAGCGATTTTGGTTAGAGCAATTGCAAGAACAATATTGTATTCTCTGTCCCTGCTCTAATTAGCCTATGACTACACCCTGCTCTCTCCCTCTGTCAAATGGCGATGGATTGCTGTGGAGGCGTGTATTTATAAAGTTGAAGTATCGCGAGAACCGAGCCCCGAGATCCGACGACGTCACAATGACGTTCGGCCTCGATTTGGATTCGGAATGGGCGGGAGAGTACCGAGCTGCTCGGTACTCGGATACCCAAAGTTCGGGTGGGTTCGGTTCTCGGAGAACCGGACCCGCCCATCTCTAGTTCAGATTGACATTAGGCCCAGCAGTTAGGGGTTACCATGACATTTGATTCCATGTCTGGTCTGTCCACACTGTATTGTAGTCAGGTGGTCATTGTGTGGTGCTCACTCTACTGTATTGTGTGTATTTGCTTTACGTATCTTCCCTTCCAGAATCCAGAAGTCAGGCCCCCATTAAAGTGAGCTTTTGGTATCTGTATTGGGGTCTGGGAACTGTGGGGTTTAGGGTTGTACACCTAGAGATAGGAGTTAATAGTTGTGCAGCATTTGGTCACATAGTTTGGTTGTTAGGACCAGGGCACTGTTGTGTGCTATTGCAGCTAGCAATAGTGTGGGAAGTACATACTAGCCCGGTAGACAGCATTGTGGGTGGGCTGTCTTGTGTTGTGTCTTTTTCTAGATAGCGAACTCAGTACATCGGTGAGTAGGATACTTGGGTGGGATACTTCCCTATCCCGAATATTCCTAGACCTGCACACAGGTCCAGATCATATCGAGGTGTCGACGATAGCAGTAGAGTGCAGGGTCTCTACTTCTGGCCGTCACCTCGTATACCCGCTTTCTTTCACCCTGTGTCCATATGCTTCATTAATTTGTTTTGGTTTCTTCCTAGACTAAAGTGGTGTTGGGAGCTATGCTGAGGAGTCTGTACAAACACTAGGTGGACCAGTCATGATGAGGGTAAGAACTTTGTATACGTCTGTCAATCCCTGCAGGCACTATAGAAGGAGAGTAACATACATAGCATATCTGCAATGCCCTTAATAGGATTGGAGTGAGGGGGTGTTACATATTAAAGGCTTCTTTTTTTTTAAATGAAGTACAATACAAGTAATAAAAACATGTGCAGTACATGATAAAATTACACTCCAAAGGCAAAGACGTTTCATTAAAAGGGAGATATAGAGAGAACAAAGGACCTATGTGTTGTCTACTTCTCACATATTACGTCAAAACATTTTATTGTATAGATAATGCATCTGCTCTCTAAGGGACCAAGGTCAAAGTTCTGTATAACTGTCTCTTTGTTATATATATTCAAACATATTCTATTATTCAACCCTTGTAAGAAAAAATATTTATTTAAACCTTTAAAATTACTTTTACTATCACAATGCTTAGGACTAATTCAGTGGTAGGTAACATGATACTTTTAAAGGACAAGTAGTCCTTGGTCCTTTACTTGTGGAAAAGTACTAGATCACATTATGTCAGTGAACCAGCATGAAGTACTCATGTACTCAAAAAGTAGTTAAATCTATGACTGACCAATCAAGCTGGTGAGACATCACGGTCCAACCACTGACTAACATGCATAACACACAACAATCCAAAAGTGTGACATTACTCGTATGTGATTGGGATCTCAGTAAAATGGGGCATGGATGGACTGTTCTGGAGCAAGCTCACTTCCTGTCCCAGTTTTTTCTGCCTCTGAAATGTTGCTAGGTATGTAACAGTTGCTTGAATAGTCATCTGTTTTGATCAATAATTCACATATTTGATGCATCTTCCTGCAATCCACAATGAGGCTGGTATTTGTAAAAAAAAAAAGATTTTTTCCGGGACAAACCATGTTACAATGCAAGGGGTGAAAATTAGTTTATTATTTTGCACATACATTAAATACTTGCTGTTTTTTTCATGTATCACACAAATACTTGATAGCTTTAGTTTTACACTGAAATTTAAAGTTGATCTAGGACAGGTCCTACCCCAACTATAAATCCGTGCCCACATTTTAAAATTACCTCCCCCTCCAATGCAACATGGTTTTGCCCAGGTGCACAGTTACTTCTTTTTTATGCTTCGATCGCCGTAATGACTCAGGCCCTATGACCCTATACATATATATATGTAAACAAAAACAATAGATAGTACAGCGCGTAACTTTGAAGAGACAAAAAAGTTAATAATGTTCAAATAATGTCCCTTAGGCAAATGGATATCCTCTGTTCAGGCGGCTACCAAATTCCCACACGACCAGATGGTGGACTGGAATAAATCTACAACAAAACAAGTGGGAGGGGGCGGCACATAGTATAATACTGTATATAACAATACAGAAAGGTGTACCACAAGCCAGAAGTTTAATCACCAAGTGGGTATGGGCACTCAGATAATATGGGTGAGTCAGTAGGAAAAAAGATAAAGAGCACTCTGGAACGCCAACACCATGCCAATATATTATGCGTACCAAATAGAAAACCTTTGAAACTTATCTGTAGATATAGCTGGTATCTTCATGGATCAAATTAGAGCTTAATTCTCCTTAGGAATGGTAAGATGCTTCACACAGTACTCGTGGAATCCAGAACTGACACTTCATATACCCTCAATAATATCCAGGGTTATGGAAAGGAAGAAACTCACATAGTATAATACTGTATATCAACATATTTATTATGTAAAACAATGCGGATGTGCACTTACATGAAAAAATCTTAAAATGAGCTTATCTGGGTATCTTTAACAGGAACCAAGCAGCTAAGTCCAAAATAATGGAGGCACACTGCCACGTAGCTGGCGATAGAGTCATCAAAGTCCCTGGAAACACAGTCCTCAACGTGTTTCGTCTTATCAGGCACAGACTTCATCAGGAGGAGTTGTGTGTATATATATATATATATATATACACATACCTTCGTTTGCTATAGAACTTACAGGAACTGAGTTCCAGCACCTTCTTTCAACGGATTTTCCAAGTTTTAAAAGTAACTTTTGACCATTTGATGTTTGGTCCACATGGACTTGAATCACCCTGTCGAGCGTAGCAGGTTGGTGACAAATTCATTAAAACGGTGCAAGCGGGCTGCTTGTGTGTCGAGTCCTATGCATGCATACTTCGCCCACGCTGGTTGTGATTGCACTGCTTGGCTGGTGGAGCTGCTCAGCTTGTGATTGGTCGTGTGGTCACGGCTGAGAGCTTACCTCACGCGGCGACCGTTATGTTTCGTTACACAACTGATGTGCTTGGCTGTGTGTACAGTGAATGACTGCGTGATGTGACTCCCTGCACCTTTTTCTTACAAAAAAAGCACTGTATATATATATATATATATATATATATATATATATACAGTGCTCTGCAAAACTGCAGCATGTCACAAATCGGGATCTTAGCCGCACTTACCTCATCCGCCGCTGTCATATCACGGCTACCTGGGTCCCTTCTGGTCATCTGCAGCATTCCCGTTCTCCACACCTCCGTTTGTAAGCAAACACATAGGGGTATATGTATCAATATGCGGGTTCTTCAACACCCGCGTGTTCAGCCTCTTCCGCGATTACATTTCAAGCGGCGCTGCATTGAAAAGGGAAGTTAACCCTTTACAATGCAGCGCCGCTTGAAATGTAATCGCGGAAGAGGCTGAACACGCGGGTGTTGAAGAACCCGCATATTGATGCATTTACCCCATACTGTTTGTTCTGCTGCATGGGCGCAGCCATCTTGGATGCAGTCAGGTGATCATTCCAAACCAACCAGATTCAGAAGCTGTGATCACATGAACTGATCAGCCAATAGTTGTTTGGGACATCCTATTTAAACCTGCTGCTGTGATCTGTTCATTGCCAGAACAACACACTTCTCTCCAGAGGATAGTTCTTGGCTCCTGGTTCCAGTGTTCCTGTCTGCATAACTAAAGTGCAGTGTTCCTGTCTGCATAACTAAAGTGCAGTGTTCCTGTCTGCATAACTAAAGTGCAGTGCTCCTGTCTGCATAACTAAAGTGCAGTGCTCCTGTCTGCATAACTAAAGTGCAGTGCTCATGTCAGCATTTCCAGACTGCTCATTCCCCTGCTATATTTTACATTCAGCAAGAACATGAGCAGGAAGATTATCCAGGCTGCTAGTTTCTGTTTCAGTCCTGCTCCAGCTAGGCCCAAGGGTCCCGAATCGGATCAAGAAATTCAGACGACCGTGACACTGCAAAGTTAGACTGCTTTCAAAAAAAGAAGTGTTAATAATTTATTTTTATCAATTAACAAAATGCAAAGTGAATGAACAGAAGAGAGCTCTAAATCTGATTGATATTTGGTGTCACCAACCTTTGCCTTCAAAACAGCATCAATTCTTCTAGGTACAGTTGCACACAGTTTTTGAAGGAATGTTCCAAACATCTTGGAGAACTAATCACAGATCTTCCGTGGATGTAGGCTTGCTCAAATCTTTCTGTCTCTTCATATAATCCCAGACAGACTCAGTGATTTTGAAACCAGACATCTGTGGGGGCCATATCATCACAGCGGCAGCGGACTCAGGACCGGACACAGCGGCAGCGGACTCAGGACTCAAGGCAGAGGCTGGCACCTCGGAACAGGAGACAGAGGCTGGCACCTCGGAACAGGAGACAGAGGCTGGCACCTCGGAACAGGAGACAATTGCAGGAGACTCAGTGCTGGCGGTAGCTGGGACTGGCACCGCAGGACAGGTGGCAACTAGAACTGGCACCGCGGGACAGGCGGCAACTGGAACTGGCAGATTAGGCCCTATCCCAGGGAATGGATTAGGTTGAAGTAAAACAACAGGAGATGACGTGCAGAACAATCCAGGGTCTGGAGAGGAGCACACTGAAGGCTGCTCCATAGGATGTTGTGGTCTGCGGAGCGGACAGCCTTGTAAGAAATGTTCGCCACTGGCGCAGTAGAGGCATAGTTTACCAATTCTTCTGCGCCATCATTCCTCCTCAGTGAGATGGGGGTGCAGGTAGCTTGGTCGTTTAGAATCCCTAATGGTAGGGACCGCAGGCAGTACCATAGATGCAGCACCACTGTCAGAAAAAGTTCTGGGAAGATTCTCTGCGGTCTGCATGCTTTCACCAGAGGAGTTTGTTGCTTTAAAATCAGAATTAGTGTTGAAACTATTTAACACAGCAGCAGGAAGGGTTTTAAGCAGTTCTTGGAGTAGAGTGGATACCTGTATGATTTGATAGCGGAGCTGAATAATGTCCATCTGCAGTATTTGTAGTTGTGGATTAAGTGACGTGGTCTCAATAGCCAAACACAGAGTTCAATACAAAAATACTAGGAATCCCGGGACTAAGCAGAGGGCATGCAATCAGCAGGCCTAGATTGTATGGCAGTTCATCATGTTACGATTCCTAGTAAATTCAGCAAGCAGCCACGGAAGTATAATACAAATGTCTTTATTCCAGCAAAATATATAAGCAAGGATTCAGTTCCAGGAACATGCAGGTTTTCATAAACAGGCATAAC
The DNA here is from genome assembly GCF_038048845.1 of Mixophyes fleayi. Lineage (NCBI taxonomy): Eukaryota > Metazoa > Chordata > Amphibia > Anura > Limnodynastidae > Mixophyes > Mixophyes fleayi. Next base: position 45,009,093 of record NC_134403.1, on the reverse strand, counting down.
TCCCAACATAAACATGAACAGGTGTGGCAGGAAGGTACACAGAAATAACAGGTTCCACAGAATGCTAATATAGTTTGAATGCAGGGATAAGAAGGGTGAGTTACCCAATTCCAGGATGCAAAAGTCTTGTCCAGGAAGCAAACAGAGTCCAGGCAAAGTAAATGTCACAAGCAAACTTGCATAGTCCAGTAATCAGTCCAAGGTCTATGGTAACGAGAGGTCAAGCAGTATCCAGTATTCAGGCAAGGTTCGGGGTCACGAGCAGACAAGCATAAACGGTAAACAGGCCAAGGTCACAACGGGAGATCAAATATTAGCAGAATCAAACTGGAACAGGGGGAACACAAGCAGCAGCCAGGTATACTAGGATGAACTGCACAGAGCACAGCTTGAGGCAGGTATTTAAAGCAGTGCGACAGGTGCAGTTCTAATTAGGCATAATGCAAGGTGATTAACTCCTTCAGGCATGTAGAAAAGTTCAGGAACAGAACAGCAGCACCTCTGCTGGTATAAGGTACTGCTGCTAGATACAAATAACAGGCAGAGTTGTAACACATGTTATATATTCTGTGACATGAAATGGTCTTCCACAACCTCACCTTTGCCGCAGAGTTTGACTGTTCCTCACCCAGTTTTAAGCCTTCTACACAACTGTTTCTGTTTCAGTTAATGTTTAGTTAGTGTTTCAATCTACATATGAAAATGATAATTATTACCTGTTTGGTATGATTGGTTAATCATACACCTGAATATAATCCTACAAAATCCCAGACTTTGTGCAAGTGTACCTAGAAAAATTGATGTTGTTTTGAAGGCAAAGGGTGATTTGATTTAGATTTCTCTTTTGTTCATTCACTTTGCATTTTGTTAATCGATAAAAATAAACTATTAACACTTCTATTTTTGAAAGCATTCTTATTTTGCAGCATTTGTTCCACACCTACCTAAAATGTTTGCACAGTATTGTATACATTTACATTTATTTTCCATTAGTAGAGATTAAGGCTATGCAGTGCATATTTACTATGCAAGCTTGGAGTCTTACACTTCTTAAGGGAAAGAAAACAGGGTGGAATGAATAGGAAGGTCTCTGATGCAAATTCTTCAAAGCATAGAAATAATATGTGTTAGATGTATTTATGCTAGCAATCAGCCTAGCTGCCTGGTTGGCAATTATGTGCATTTACAGTACATTAGCTGGTTTTCTCTAAAAGCTAATAAAAAAAAGTTTTTTTCTTCTTTAAGCTGCTTGGTTTGCTGTGCTATCCTACGTACAATCCTGGCCCAATCTGTGGTCTGCTGGTGTAACAGCCTGGGGCATATATATATATATATATGGGAAGCCAAATTGACATCAGTCTGACCGTGTTGGGTGCTAAAATGACATCTAGTTATGTTACAGCTGGATTATGTGGGAGATTCAGGAGGCCCTTGACCTTAACACACCAGTACTCACTATCCTCCCACTTTTCTGTCTCCCAGATTAAGGGACATGTGCTTTAGCACCCTGCTTTCAGATCTACTGGTACTCACTATCCTCTCCTCTCATCTGTTTCTAGAAGTAGAGGCTTTCTCTGTAATAGTCAGATTAATCTGTGTACCCCTACTATCCCTCCCCGCTAGAGACATTCTGTCTCCTCGGGTCTTCCTCCAGAGGCCTCATCTCTACCTTTTATTCGCTATTGTTACAACATAACTTACCATCTAAAGAACCTCATGAGTTAAGTTGGGTGGTGGACATATTTGAGTCTCTTGACCCAAAGGAATGGTCTCATATTTGGGAAGCGGTCGCCAAATCCTATACCCAGATTAAAGAAAATTCCTATAAACTCCTCTTTTGTTGGTATTTGTTCATCAAAGCACCCTGTCCCACGTTTGGTGGAGCTGCCCTAAAAGCGAGCCTTTTTGGCGTGAAGTGTCAGATCTTATTCACAAGATCACTCATATACAACTCCCCCTTAAATGGACCCAAGTTCATTGGTCCATTTAAGATTACTAGGGAGATAAATCATCTAAGCTTCCAATTGTATCTTCCTCCCTCTCTAAGAATCCCTAGGACTTTCCATTGATCTCTGTTTAAACCTGTTTTCCAGACTAAAAACTTTAAACACAGTACCAAGGTTCAGCCACCTCCAATATAAGTAGATGGTCAAGCTGAGTTTGAAATAGAGAAAATCCTGGACATGAAGAAGGTCCAGAAACTGCTTCATTAACTTGTTCACTGGAAAGGTTATGCCCCAAAAGAAAGATCCTGGGTCCCAGCCAGAGATCTTCATGCTAAAAATATAGTAACTGCTTGACCCTGGTTATATGTATTAACCAGGCCTGAACCATGTGATTCCCCTTGTATCTGCAAATCATAATTCCCCTGTAGGGACCTTGTGAGTTGAATTCCCAACACAAAACAATACCCTGAGTAATCAGCCTTTGACACTCCATGGAGACGGAAATTGTAATTCGGAAACTCAGAAAAGGGTTCTTATGTCTACCGGAAAAATGGGTGGCGGGGTAGATATGAGTAAAGAATGAACACAAAAATAGCCTGGATGTGATAAGTGTTAAGTATCATAGTAAAAATATAAATACATAGTGAGAAGAGGAGTTAGGTGATAGGACTCCTACAGTACTGGAGGAAGAGATAGATTATTTTAGAAGCTCTCATTTTATTTATTTGTCCACCTACTTCGTACAATTTCCCCTCTTTTCAGTGCAGGTTGGTTCATCAAGTTCACTACACCTGGAATTCAATTTTCAAGGTCCCCTCATTACTTATCCCAGATTTTTAATGAACCAATTAAATGAACTAACGATCATAACAAACTGAAGCTTTTAGTGTTCTAGAATGAAATCTGATGATGTAATTTCCCTTTGTAACTTAGAAGATTATACACCACAGCAACCGGTCATACATTTGCTTTTCTCTAATGCAAGTTAGACAATTAAAGCAAACATTTCACTGGTTGCTCTGGTTTTACTGCTTCCCGTGATCGGCGACCATCATTAACAGCATCCTTATGTCTACAACCTACTTGAGACTTGTATGAAACCATGGTTCCTGGTGTCCTTGCTGGTAAAATGTGACCTGGCAGAAGAGGCTTCAGCCCAGACATACATTTTATAGCAGGTTATCATGGTAGCTCTAACAAACTTCCAGACGCAGTCAAAGAAAGCCCCATGGGTTATAACATAAATGTGTCCTAAATTACAGCTTTCCCCTCATTCCTCTGAATTCCATGAGGACCAGGCATCTATTGTCCTCTGTACATGGCCCAATCAGGGTCTTCTCTAGCACGTTTTAGAGCTAACTACACTTAACCCTTCCAGCGACAATCACCTTCAAAGTTTCCCACTATTTCAATAACGATATCTGTATATCGCCAAGCACTAAGCTACATTAATGAAATGTTTTATATTCTAAATTCCATATATTGACAATTCTCTTTGGATCGTGTGCCGTGACATTATACCCTCAACACGCTTATCCCAGACCTACATAGAAGATATTTTATAGATTTAGATACCACTAATATAGGTTTGGCAAAACGAAAAAAAAAACCAATTCCCACACCAAGAATAAAATATTTTACAAGCTCATGCAAAAATAAATAACTATTCTCCAGCCCATATAGAGCAGTGAAGGTTAACATTGTACACAGAGCTTATCTCACATCACAGATGAGATTTCTTAATAATAGAGCTCCAAATAGCAATTGCTACAAATGCCAGAATTCTGGCAGGTTATACATACTAACAGTGGCACAGACAGGTTTTGAAGGGAGGGGGAGTAAAGGGTAAAAAAAAATGGCCCCATTGGGGCTTACAGTCTAAATTCCCTAACACACACAGACTAGGGTCAATTTGTTAGCAGCCAATAAACCTACCATTATGGTTTTCTGGAGTGTGGGAGGAAACCGGAGTACCTGGAGGAAACCCACGCAAACACAGGGAGAACATACCAACCCTACACAGATAAGGCCATGGTCGGGAATTGAACTCATGATCCCAGTGCTGTAAGGCAGAAGTGCTAACCACTACGCCACCATGGTGCCCACATCAGAATTTTCTCAGATTTTTAGATAAATAAATGAACTTTAAATAAATTATCTGATTTTTCCAACATCAAACTATAACTTGACAATACCGCTCTCCTCTTCTCTAACTGGTCACGTCAGCCCGTAGCATCCTTTGACCCAACCATGTCGGAAAAGACTGACGGCCAATGTCCATCCCCGCTGATGCTCACTACTGATTAGGCTCCGCTCTTCGCTGCTAACTCCCAGGACAGTCAGCCCTCAAGGTGCCAATCTTAACTATAATTGTGTTTGGGGGAGCATACACCCCCCCTCCCCCCAGCTATGGGCAATTTTAAATATTCACACACACACAGTAAATCAAAAAATAACGGTAATAAACAACCATTACTACGTTGCTGCAAAAAACAGCAATTGTCTCCCATTACATTTCATCAGAAATGCATGCGCTAAGTATTGTAACAAACAGGTTATCTTATCTATTCCACATGGACTGGGTGGAGATAAATTAAAATAAAAAAAAGTTAGCAGGGATTTTTTTCACAACATGTTTAACTAATATACATAGATTGAAACACTTACAACATTTAGAATTTTAAAAACAGATTCTTCTTGGTTGTATTGAGATTTACTAGCTGGCAGAACTCCTTTCTAAGTTTTAATGAATCCTATCATTCTATTTATATGGGATCAAACTTTTCCTTATAATTACCATCTCCTAAAAATAGGAATTTATATAGAGAAACATTCCATTACACTCTGAAATTAATATTAGCCTGAAATCACCCTGCGGGTAGCCTCAAACTGACCCCAAGGCCTGATAATGATATTATACAAATCAATTGGACCAGTATTGAGCATGTTGGTAATTGTGCTTTCATGGTAAATTTACACTCACCTTTGCCAAATTGATATTGATGCGGTTTTCAAATCTCCATATAATGTTGTATAGTCCACAGTTTTTTAAAAGCACAAAGGTGAAAATTTATTGTCAATTTTCCCAAATAAAGGTCTTCATCTGCCCCCAAAATGTATGACTTTGTTATACTAAACTGCACTGAGCCCAATAACTATTGGATTCCTGCATAGTTTTGCAGTTGTATGAATAAAATCATACAAACATTACTTTTTTGTCCCATGCATCTTGTCATTCTAAAAAAGGTCCTACAAAATGTTGCACACGCTTGTTCAGTTAAATAAATAAAATTATACACCTGTTTAACAATACCATAGGAGGTGGGGTCTAGTACGTATATTACAAATGCAATTGCTATAAAGCATCATTCAAACGTGACATGCGTGCAAAAAATTATTTTATGTTTGCTTCAGCACGCTCTGCAAATCCTTATCTATGGCTGAGCTACTATTAAAATTTTAATAAGTGTCTACCAATCATTTGCACACTTCTAATTACAAGTAGTTCACCTGTTGGTCATCATCATTCACTAGTTACATTTGCCCCTGACCATCTGCCAATAAAATCACGTATCTCAATTTAGCGGAAAACTATGATCGGGGCAACTGAGCGGTACTCTCCGCAGGTATGCAGAGACATGAGACACACAACAACGTATTTTTTTTAATGATTTTCATCTGTTATCACCATTCTGAGAAGCAGGCGCAGGCTAGGAGGTATCAGCCCGGGGGGCGCACAGGCGGCCGCATCACATGACACGCGATGCGTCCGCGGTAATATAAAAAAATTATTGCATCCACGGCGGGAGACGGGGGAGACGGCCGGCCCGAACAACCTTTAGACTGCCCGCTGCCCCCCTGTCCCCCGGTCCAGCCTGCCCCTGCTGAGAAGTGATGACAAAACAGGCATTGCAGCTCTCAGCCTGAAACAATACCTGGGGGCCATGTATTCTAGTCTAATTGTCAAATAGAGAGATCAGTCATTGACATTGGAAAAACACTCACTTGACTAAGTTGCAAATCAAAATTTCGGCAAACTAACTGTAACATAACATTATATTGCTTATAATAAACTGCTGTCCTAAAAAAAAATATATATTTTATTCTTACATTTCCTATGAAAGATTTTATTTTGCAATTCGGACATTAATCCACCTAGATATTTTTTTATTTGCTTTTTTAAAAAAACAAAAAAACATACATTTTCCATCTGCACAGCTGATATGCACATATATTGCAGTTTGGACTCCACAAGCAGCTCTTGCAGTGTCTTGGGTAGTAGAGCTGAGCAGACCTACCCCGAAATTCATCAGCGGAGGAATCTTCAGAGCTGCTCCTTGTTGAATTCGATGTTTACATGCGTTTTAAAACAAACGCAGGTTGCTCTCAGTACGCGTATCTTGATGAATCAGGCCCTACATGACTTGCTGATTCATTCCATTGTAGACTTCATCTTTATCTTCAGTGACTGAATTTGTATTTTGAATTAATGCGATTTGCTGCATTTTTAATCTCAACTTTAACAACCCCTGGCCAGTTTATCCATTGGTGCCTTTCCTGCTGTCACATGATGTCCCTTCCTCATATTTAATGTGGTCATCACACAATGTGCGGTTAGGCTGCATCCTCACATCACAACTATTTTCCAAAATGGTGCGGTAGCTACATCACTAAATCTGCAATGTTATCCCACAGGATTTTTGGAGTGTTTTCCATGGACAATGTTTCAATCACATCAAGAGGAGGGAACTCATCTGTGCATGGGCAAAGCTTCCAAACATGTCAACACTTCTTATAATAGTTGGTGGCAGGTTATCAACATGTTATTTACTAAGCTCTTCTTTGTTAAACCAGTGTTCCTGACTACTATATGTATGACTTGAAGAGAGAGTAATGAAGACACACTTGAAGGGTATATAAGACTACCCCTCCTACAGACTACTTCAGTTGTCTGCCCTTCCTGTCCTTCACAAGAGAGTAGGTCAGCTAGATGTTTTTTATTTTATCTAAAATGCTTATCTGAGGATTCAACATCAGATGTCAAGTGAAGATGGAACTCAAATAGGCACTGGAGAGACCCAGGGGACTGGAGTATTGTGGATGTAAGGTATCCCAGGGATAGGAGAGACCCAGGAGACTGGAGTCTTATGGACTTAAGCTATCCCAGGGATAGGAGAGACCCAGGGGACTGGAGTCTTATGAACGTAAGCTATCCCAGGGATAGGAGAGACCCAGGGGACTGGAGTCTTATGAACGTAAGCTATCCCAGGGATAGGAGAGACCCAGGGGACTGGAGTCTTGTGGACATAAGCTATTCCAGGGATAGGAGAGACCCAGGGGACTGGAGTCTTGTGGACGTAAGCTATCCCAGGGAGAAGCATCCTCTGCCGCAGCATGCTCCAGAGCACCAGAGGAGACGATGCAGGTGGGCAGGGAAGTGAATTGAAGGTGGCAAAGAGGCGATGTGGGTTAGAAGACTGACTGGATATTAGGAATCGGGATAGGAACGAGATGTTCTACAGTGGGGCTCTGCAGTGCGGGAACATTTTTGCAGGTAGCAGGTCTGTCTGGTGTGCCATGGTTGGGGTGTGGATCATTGGAGACTGTATGTGGTAGCTGGAGCTGCACTGTCTAGTGCTGAAGTGAGTGTTTTGTTGTAGAAAGAGGCGGCCTGATTAGGGCAGGACAATGCAGACATAGGAGAAAATAGTTGTTTTAGTGAAGATGAGAAGTGGATTGGGTTAAGAGTACTTAGGTGTTATTGTGTATGTGTGGATTTTGGTGCAGGGGAGATGGCATGAGGTAAGGTGAGGCTGATGGAAAGGAGGTTGCGGTCGGAGAGTGGAAAGGCTAAATTTGGAGAAACTAGAGATGGATCAGTAGCAGGAGAACACAAGGTCAAGGGAGTGTCCATCACTGTGGGTAGGAGACTAGGTCCACTGGGAAAGACTAAAGGAGGAAGTAAGTGCAAGAAATTTAGTGGTTGAAGAGATAGTTTGATTATCAATGAGTTTTGAAATCGCCTAGTATGAGAGTAGGCAGGTCAATAGATAGGAAATAAGTAAACCAGGCTGCAAGGCTTTGAAGAAATTGGGAAACTGGATCTGGGGAGGGCAATAAATGACAGCAACACAAAAGTGGAGAGGATAAAATAGATGGACAGTGTGGACTTCAAAAGAAGTGAATCTACACAATGAAATATCCCTACCATCATGTTATCTATGGATGCCGAGAAGGTGTTTGACAGAGTGGACTGGAATTTCATGTCAAGCATTCTGAGACACATGGGTTTGAGTCCCCTGAGCCTTCACAGAATTTTGGCGCTTTATGGTTCTCCCTCAGCCAGAATTAAGGTTAAAGGCTCCTTGTCTGAATCATTCGATATCCTGAATGGCACTAGGCAGGGATGTCCATTATACCAATGATTTTTGTCCTTGCGAGGGTGATTAGAGCTAATTGCAACATCTTGGAATTAAAATAGGTGAACAGGAATGTAAGTTGGCATTATTCTCCAACGACCTGCTGGCATTAGTCTCCTACCCCGTGACTTCGCTCCCCAACTTGATGAGTTCAATACTTTTGGGGCACTTTCGAACTTCAAAATCAATTTCACGAAATCTATAGCTATGAACCTGACTACTCCTTTAGGAGTGGTTGAAGACTTGAAGACAAGCTTCCCCTTTGTTTGGCATCCGTCCTACCCTAATTATTCAGTTGACCAGAGACCTCTCCCAGCTTTTCCACTCAAACTTCTCATCCATTCCCTCTTCATTGAGTGCGGATTATGAGAAAGGACCCTGTTTACGCCTGTCATGGATTGGTAGAATCAAATTTAATACATTACCCAAAATCCTATACATAATGCAAACTCCTCCAATCCACATCCCTCCAAAATGGCTGCAAGATGTACAGGATGTAATCAGGTGCTTTATCTGGGGGAAAAAGTCTCCCCCCATATACAACAAGAAATTTTATTCAGACGCAAGAGTTTATCGGGTCTCCAACTGCCACACATCTCTAGCTATTACAGTGTCATTATGCTAAACAGTATCTTAGAATGTACCAGAACAAAAGATGGCAAGCAATGGGTAGAATAAATGAATATTTAATATAATCCCCATCTAAAATCTCTCCCTCGTTGTCGAATCTACCCTTGCTTTCTCACCCGACTATTTCACCCCCGTTGGAAACAATTAAGAACCGTGTCCTACATCTCTTCTAAGCTCTCACCACTCACCTCCTTTATAGTGAACCCAGATTTCCCACCAGGCACACACTTACCTTACTTCCACAATTGGTCACGGACTGGAGTCTTCAAATTGGGCCAGCTGGTGTTCTTAAAAGATTTAATGTCCATTCTCTGACATTAAATCTATATGGGATTTACCCAATGCTGAGTTTTGGAGGTACTTACAGCTACGACACATCTTATAATCTGCAAAACGAATACAGATAATACGCAGAGACCTTACTGTTTTTGAGACTTTATGTGTCTCTGTTTCTACCCCTTCTCACACCATATCTACTCTATATAAACTCATTGAAGAAAATATGATTCAATCACTGCCGCATTTCACCAGACATTTGGAACGAGACTTAAATAGAAACATCTCTATAGAAGAATGGCAGAAGCTCTTCCAGCTTACCCATGTATGCTCCATCATTACCTTTGTAGTGGAAACACAATATAAAATATTGACACATTGGTATAGACATCCGAATTTATTTCAGAAGATATACCCAAATACCTCAGGAATATGTTGGAGGTGCTCTGGTGAGTCACCTGCATATTTGGTGGGAATGCCCCCACATTAAGCAATTTTAGATTGAGGGAGTTCGCACTTTTAAGACCATTCTAAACTATGAAGTTCCTTTAGAACCAGCTTTCTGGCTCCTTAGCTTGTTTAAAATCCCTATTAATGTATTTAAAAAATCACTGCTCAGTCACCTGAGCAACACGGCTAAGGCGGTTATTCCTACCTGATTAAAATGCCCTGATCCTCCATCCCTCAAGGACTGGTATACCCAAATAAACTACCATATGTCAATGGATGACTTGATCTCTTCCGTCAATGATAAAGTCACTGATTTTAACACCACCTGGTTTTCCTGGCTGAAATTCAAGGCCACTGATTGTGTAAAGATTACATGTTCGCAGCAGATAGAGTCCCATGATTGAATATTTATTGGGAAATTTTGGCATGGGGTTACCATGATATCACCCTCTTTTTCCTCATTTCTTTTTACTGATGCCTCCAATCTCCATGGACACTGACCATATATGAGACATTTGTGGTCCTCCTCCCTACATCATCCCATATCCTCATCCCCAGCCCTTTTTCTACCCTCTTCTTTTTATTAGCAACATCTTTTTTTCAGTAAAAAGAAGGCATTACAGCATATCGAGAGGTTAATAAAAAATAGATGACACGAGTTTACATACAGCAAAACGCAGGAACACTCTTATAACTTTTTAACTACCCTCTTCTTTTTAGTTCTTCTTTCTCCATGTATGTATCTTCTTGTTTTTGTTCTTATGTACTTTTTTCATCAATATATTTGAAAATGGAAAGCCTTGTAATCTATGCATTATATTGTTATATTGCTAGATCTTTAGCTATATGCTTTCAATAAACAAAGTTTAGACAAAAAAATAAGAAGTGAATGATAGTGAGTGTTCCGAGGGTAGGACTTGGAAGGTGCAACTTGGAGAAAGTAGAATGCCTACTCCACCACCTTGTATGTTTCTGGGTCTGGGAGTGTGGTTGAGAGAGAGTCCCCCATAGGAGAGAGCTGAAGGGGATGTAGTATCAGAGGAGGTGAGCCAAGCCTCTGTAATGGCAAGGAGGTTGAGGGATTTAGAAATGAATAGATCATGAATGGATGTGAGTTTGTTACAAACAGATCTGATATTCCATAGTGCACAGGAGAAGGGTATAAAGGGTAGTGGACATATGTGGAAAAGGTTGGTGGGATTGCAAGTACAGTGTGGATGGAAAGAGTCCTCACTCCATCCTGAACCTTATGTGGTTGACCGTACCCAGATCATATACACTTATTCGATTAAAGTCTCACCCAATTTTGATTGACACATTCACTGCCAATTGACCTGATTTCATGTTATGTCTCTCCAACTCTACTGCCCCTTATATCTCTAACCTCCTCTCCATTCACACTCCTGCCCGCTCCCTGTGCTCGGCCAACGACCACTGCCTCTCCTCCACTCTTATCACCTATTCCCACTCCAGAATCCAAGACTTTTCCCGTGCAGCCCCCCTTCACTGGAACGACCTCCCTCATTCCATCCGTCTCTCTCCTACCCTGTGCTCCTTCAAACGTGCACTCAAAACTCACCTCTTCCTCAAAGCCTACAAACCATCTACTTAACCCCCATCTCCTCCCTTTAGCTCATCTTCCCTTCTCTCCTCTTGCCTCAACTGGCTCCTCTTCTGCCTGGTCTGTTTACCCTCCCTTAGGATGTAAGCTCGTATGAGCAGGGCCCCCTCCCCTCCTGGCTCCATACCTGTTCTTCCGCTCCGTCTTAACTGCATATGACTATCCGGAGTTTCTGAAGTATTGGTACTTTTTGTTCATTGTTCTGTATGGTTTCACCCTGTATAGTCTACTGTTAGTACTGTGTGCGGCGCTGCGGATACCTTGTGGCGCCTAACAAATAAATGATAATAATAATGTCTAATGCCCAAATCATGAAGCCTAATAATAATCTGATGATAATCACTCACATGACATCATCAGACATGCCCACAAATCCAGTCAAGAATATGTCTATCAGTTGTGTATGGTCATCTTCCATCACCAACAGGCCCTGTTGTGGCCCACAAGGACTTTAGCCACTCAGTCAGTGCTCTGAAGGGCCTGTTCTTCTCTAATGTGGCCAGCCACATGTGCAGCCACATCAAATAGTGATTCTGTTACTCATTTCTGGCCGAGCAGCAAGAATAGGCCCATGTGGACAGCTTTAATTCGATATTTCCAAAAACACGTGATTAATGTCCCTATTAACATTGTGCCAAGCAAATCAATGCAATTAATATTGTGGTGTGTTTGCCTTGTTCCCATTCTGGGCTTCACAACAGCTTGGTCCACACACAAAACCAATGATTTTGGGATACAATTTGATTCAACTCTTTTAAAAGGAGCAGTAAGTCCTCCTTAAAAGAATAAACAGAATATTTCTCCTTCTAAAAAAAGAAATCCGCAATACAAACACAACACATTGTGATAAAAATCTATTGTAACACATCTTTCTAATGTGCATTTTATTTGTTCATTTATATTATGTTGAGTCACTTGTCGCTGAACTATTATGGTAGCTGAGCAGTATAATTTATCCTACGTGGATAAATAGGTAAAAACAGACAATACATTTATAAGAAACAAATACATTTGTGCTACTAAAAGTAGATTAAAGTAACTGACTATATTCAATGCGCAAATAACTCTTTTGAGCCAGATAAACATACTTAAGTGTAAAAAGGACAACAGCCCTTCTAAATAGTCTGGCTACACAATCCAGTCTGAATTAACAGGCTGTTTATCAAACTGTAATTGTGTGTAGTATCCTGCATAATAATAAAGCAGTTGGACTGGAGTCTTATCAGCAAATGAAATGGATGGTGAAGGATAATTCTTATGCATTATGGCTTGCTAAACAAGGGATATTTATTTT